>NC_141043.1:29160000-29170000 GCF_052040795.2 Danio rerio
AAACTGATATATTTATTACAATTATATTTTAGTGACCAAATATATTTATAAATTGAAAGATAATACAATTAAATTCAGGCAAAATATTGCAAAAAAAATAAATATTACAACCTACAAAATGTTTGCCTCTCTTGATTTTTCTTCTTTTCTAAATTTTGTATTTAATATTTTTTCTATAACATATAAATTTAGGTGTACTAGTTTTTGGACTGTTATCATAAGGTATTTTGTTAGATACGCTCCAGTATTGGCTTCAGTACATTGTATGGCTTCCTGTTAAAATATGAATTTAAAAGATAGATTTGTAAGGTGTGTGCTTATATATGCTGAGCACTGTATTTTTATTGCAATTTGCAAAATACATTTTTTTTTGGTTTTTATTAAACTTACATACTAAAAATGTATAGCCTGATGCACTTTAAAAGGGCCAGATTCCACTACACTGCTTTTCAGTGCCTTTCTATTTAAATGTGATAAATGGACATTGTACTCGTCACATCTTTTTCTGCATCTCAAGCACAAGCACTGAAATTTTAAGACACTATATCAAGCTGAAAAATGCACATTGCAGTACATCTAGCATTTTTTGACAACTTTAACTCTTGTTTACATAGAACAGGTTTTTTCATTATGTTCCATTGCATTGAAATAGTTTTATGTTTTGTATTAGTGCCAGATAAACAAATACCTGTTTTACATATTTTTTAAAAATTTTAAAAAGTGAGATGCTGCATTCTTTTCTCATGTCAAGCATCAGATTGCATTGCTCTTCTAATGAATGCAATTTTTACACCCAAACAATGGGTTAAAAATATCATTAAAAATCAGTTTGTTTTAGTTAAAATTTTGCCCATGCGATAAATAGGCACGCCTGACTGTTGTGTTTGTGTATGTTGCAGCAAACTGCACATTTAATTATTGCACAATACATTGTGTCAGGTTAAATGCTACTGCATTTTGTGAAAGCTACTGCATCCTTTAAGAGCCTTTTTTCAGATTTTCTATTATTTTATCTACAGTATGTAATCATGCGCTACAAAGATGTGTGTCACATTGCACTTGCATCTTTCTGTGTAATTACAAAAATGTGGCATGCAATTTTTAAGAGCGAAAACCGGTTCTGGTTGAATAGTCTGTTGTGTAGAGACAGATCCTTGCAAATTCATTATGTGTTTCTTTTCTATTGCAGAGTTTCAAGCTTTTAAAAGGAAAACAGAAGCGTATGTATAATAAACATTTCTACATTTCATGCTGCTTAAATCTGTTTAATAGAATTTTAATAAAATATACATTTGATGGATAAAAAGGTTTTAAAGTATGAAAATAAAAAAAGGTGATACAGTTGTATTTATTTCTGTCATTTACAAGTGTTTTGTATGAGCAAAGTATAATTACAAACGTTTTATGAATATTTGTTTTATATATAATTTGTTTTATATATAATATATATAATTTATATAATATATGTTTTCATGAATATTTAGAGAAAAAAGACCCTTTATATATATTCATTTATTGATTTTCTTTTCGGCTTAGTCCCTTTATTAATCTGGGGTTGCCACAGCGGAATGAACCGCCAATTTGTCCAGCATGTTTTTACACAGCAGATGCCCTTCCAGCTGCAACCCATCTCTGGGAAACATACATACATATATATATATATATATATATATATATATATATATATATATATATATATATATATATATATATATATATATATATATATATATATATATATATATATATATATATATATATATATATATATAAATATATATATATTGTCACGGGGAGAAGAATCACACAACAAGTGAGAGCTCATATAAGTGCCCCGGAGGGTGGTTTATTTACAAAAGGTTCTTCCAGTGGTGAATTTAGGTTGGTGGCTTGTGTGCTCTTTGTGCTCCTTTCCCAGTGTGACAGTGGATTATTGAAGTGCCTCTGTGGTTCCGGCAGGTTCTCAGCTGCTGTCTGGGAAAAGAGAGAGAGCGAGTTAGTGCTTGTTCTCCTGGAGAGACTTCTCCCCGTTCTGCTGTGTTGCTGCAGTTTAAATGCAAGCCGGCTGATGGGCTGCAGCTGGGGCCGATCAGTCTGAGTTGAGGGCTTGCAGGTGTTTCTCCTTAGTTTCCTGGGCGACGCTGATGATCCTTTGGGACGCTCGTCACATTCCCCCCCCCTAAGCGTCGTCCTGGTCCGAGGGGTGATGTGAGCCAGTAGGGGTAATTTAGGGGTTGGGAGGGGAATGACCCCTGACAGACCTGCAAAAGCTGCCCAGACCCGAGAGAGGCCATCTGCATTGGCGTTAGCGGCTCCAGCCCGATGACGTACCACAAAATGGAAGTCCTGGAGAGCGAGGAACCACCGAGTCACCCTGGCGTTAGTATCTTTGGCCCGGGCCATCCATTGTAGGGGAGCGTGGTCAGTGACAAGGGTAAAGCTGCGGCCCAGGAGGTAATATCGCAGCTCCAGAACTGCCCATTTTATGGCCAGAGCTTCTTTCTCCACTGTTGCGTAGTTCTTCTCGGCTGGGAGCAGCTTCCTGCTAATATACAAGATTGGGTGTTCCTCACCTTCCTGTATCTGGGACAGGACTGCTCCTAGTCCTGTGTCCGAAGCATCAGTTTGCAGCAGGAAGGGGCAGGCGAAGTCCGGGGCCCGAAGAACTGGCTCAGATGTCAGTGCCATTTTTACTTTGTGTAGTGCCTCTTCTGCAGCAGTCGTCCAACAGATCTTCTCAGGCTGCCCCTTCCTGGTCAGGTCTGTAAGGGGGGCGGCTAGAGAGGCAAAGTTAGGTATGAAGCATCGATAATATCCCGCCAACCCCAAAAAGGCTCGTACCTGGGTTTTTGTTTCCGGCTTTGGTGCATTACGAATTGCTTCCACCTTCTTTTCTTGGGGCTGGATTAGCCCTCGTCCCACCCGAAAACCCAGATATTTGGCTTCATGGAGCGCAAGGTGGCATTTGCGGGGGTTGGCGGTGAGTCCAGCCCTTCTGAGTTCCGACAGCACTCTCCGCAGGCGATCTAGATGGTCTTCCCATGTCTCAGAATGAATGACAACATCATCTAGGTATGCGGCAGCGTAGGCTTGGTGAGGGCGAAGGACAATATCCATGAGCCGCTGGAAGGTGGCGGGAGCTCCATGCAGGCCGAAGGGAAGGGTCCGGTATTGCCAGTGGCCACTAGGGGTAGAGAAGGCGGTCTTGGCTTTGGCTTCCTCAGATAGGGGTACTTGCCAATAACCTTTGGTTAGGTCCAGGGTTGAGATGTACCGGGCCCTTCCCAGGCGATCCAGCAGCTCATCCACCCGAGGCATGGGATATCCGTCAAACTCTGAGATCTCATTGAGCCTTCGGAAGTCATTGCAGAAGCGGAGAGTGCCGTCAGACTTTGGTACCATTACGATTGGGCTGGACCATGGACTGCGTGACGGCTCAATCACCCCTAACTTCAGCATTTGTTCTACTTCCTCTTCAATAGCCTGCCGACGAGCTTCAGGGACCCGGTAAGGCCGTTGTCGAATGATGTTGCCAGCTGGAGTGTGGATATCATGCTTGATAATGTTCGTCCAACCCGGGAGTACTGAGAACACATCAGAGAACTGACTGACCAGGTGATGGAGCTCTCCCTTTTGGATAGCCGAGAGGTGAGGGTTGTCATCTACAACCACGGGATCGGAGGTGGCGAGGGCTGCAAGTTGGTCCCTGGTACCCACCCATTTTTTTAGAAGATTGATGTGATACAGTTGGTCAGCTCTTCTTTTTCCAGGTTGCCTCACCCGATATGTGACTGGCCCAATTTTTTCCAGAATGGTGAAGGGGCCTTGCCAGGTGGCAAGAAACTTGCAGGCAGCATTCGGGATCAGGACCATCACTCGATCTCCGGGCTGGAACTCCCGTGGTTGGGCTGCCCGGTCATAGTGGCGCTGTTGGGCTTGTTGGGCTTTGACCAGATGCTCCCGGACTAACGGCATGACCCGGTCGATCTTCTCCCTCATCTGTCTCACATGCTCAACTATGGACCGATGGGCTGCCGGCTGCTGCTCCCAGGCTTCCTTAGCCACATCTAGAAGGCCCCGGGGCTGACGGCCAAAAAGGAGTTCGAAGGGGGTGAAGCCAGTTGAGGACTGGGGCACTTCTTGTATGCCGAAGAGGACATAGGGCAGCATGAGATCCCAGTCACGTTTGTCTTCAGCCACTACTTTCCTTAGCATTTGTTTTAGCGTTTGGTTGAATCGTTCGACCAACCCATCTGTCTGTGGGTGGTACACTGTGGTCCTTAACTGCTTCACCTTCAGTAGTCGGCAGAGGTCAGCCATTAACCGAGACATAAAGGGGGTACCCTGGTCAGTCAATATCTCTGCTGGGATACCGACCCGGCTTGACAGGAGGAAGAGCTCCTGGGCAATGGCTTTAGAAGTGGCTTTCCTGAGGGGGATTGCTTCTGGATACCGGGTGGCATAATCAACGATCACCAGAATATGCTCATGTCCCCGGGCCGACTTTGGCAACGGCCCAACCAGGTCCATCCCGATTCGCTCAAAGGGCACCTCAATGATGGGTAATGGGATCAGCGGGCTAGGGGGAGGCTTTCTGGGCGAGGTCACCTGGCAGGTGGGGCAGGCTTGACAGAATCGTTTTATATCAGCTTCCAGACCCGGCCAGTGGAAGCGATCCCGGATCCGCTGTGTGGTGTTCTCAACTCCAAGGTGACCGGCCATCGGGTGGGAGTGAGCCAGGTCCATCACAGTTTCTGTCTTGGCACGGGGCACCACAAGTAGCTGTTTCACCTCCCCCCTTCGCTGTGCGACGCAGTACAACAGGCCATTTTGAACTACAAAGTGCGGGAGAGGATGGGGTGATGGTTGAGTGTCTTGGCCCTCAATGACACGCACCTGGGTCCAACAATGTTTCAGCCGGTCATCATCCCGTTGTTCCTTAGCAAAGGAGCCCCCTCCCGTTACCTGCTGGAACACATCATAGAACAGATTAGAAGATTGGGGAGGGGGCTTACCGTCTCTCCCGCTGTCTGTGGCTACCAGTGCAGGCCGCTGATGAGGTCCTCGGCTGGCTCTCCATCTTCGGCGGCTTACTTGAAGGCTGGCAGGCTGCATTGTGGTCGCAAGCAGGCGGTCAAACCCCGGCCAGTCTCTTCCGATAAGGGCTGGGACCGGGAGGTCCTCCACAAGTCCCACCTCAATAGACCAAGCCCCCGGGGCTGCAGAGATTGTCACCCGTCGAGCCGGAACTTGTCGGGTGTCCCCATGGACACAGGTGATGGGAAGGAATGTTTTTGTGTTTCTACGTGGGGGTAGGAGATGAGATTGAACCAGACTTACTGCACTGCCTGAGTCAAGAAGGGCCCGAAGCGGTTTTCCATTGACCTTGATGTCGGCCTCAGGAGCTCCATATGGTGGGTCACTGTGAACAATACAGCCTGCCAACCATCCTCGCCCAGGCTGCGGGGGATCCGCAGATGGCATAGGCTCATCTCGTGGAGAGGGTGCTGCTGGCCTGTTGACTGGTCGTGAGGGACCCTCTGGTGTGCGTCGCTCCTGGACCACCCTCCGGGGGAACGGCACCATCCGCTCCCCTCCATCACGTTGTTGGGTTGCATCCGCCAATTCGATGGCCTCCACCAGGTCCAGTGAGGTTACGGGGTTCCTCATACCGACCGCCCGTCGGTGTGAGCGAGGGAGAGCTCGAAGCACGCGATCCACGATCACACGTTCCGCTACCTGTTCCGCTGTGGGACTGCCTTCCAACAACCAGTGGTGTGCCAATCGTGTGAGTTCTGCTATCTGGGCACGGGCTGGTGCTCGGGGTTTATACTCCCATTCAAAGAAACCCTGGGCTGCACAGATTGAGGACAATCCCAACCGGCTCAGGATTTCTCTCTTTACATCTGAATACCTCTCTGCTGAGGCCGTAGGGAGAGAGAAGTAAGCACGTTGGGCCTCGCCGGTTAACAGGGGGGCCAACACCTGAGCCCAGTCCTCGGGTGGCCATCCTTCACGATGGGCTGTGTTTTCAAACATTTGCAGAAAAGCTTCCACGTCATTGTAAGGAGTGAGCTTTGGCAGTATTTTTGTGGCCTGGGCACGGGGGTCTGGTAGCGGAATGCTTTGGGCGGCAGCGGCATGGAAGGCAGCGAGTTCCTGCTCAGTATTGCCCTGGCGTGTGGCAAGGTGCTCCACAATTTGTTGTTGGCGGATGCTAACCTCAGTGAGCCGTTGGAGAATCTCTTCCATACTGGGAGGGGACCGGGGGCCGTTCACCTGAAGATTATAGAGAAAAGCAACCAAAATAAATAAATATAATTCTAAATAAATAACTAAATAAATTGTAGGAGCCACACTAATGAATCACCAAAACTGGAAAAAAAAAAAAAAAAATTATTATTTTTTTTATTTTTATAAATACTCCTAATAATAATTATGGTGTGGGGTAGGAGATCGCTTATCTGTGATTCTTCTCTGTAATTGCCCGCATTCTCCACCAGATGTCACGGGGAGAAGAATCACACAACAAGTGAGAGCTCATATAAGTGCCCCGGAGGGTGGTTTATTTACAAAAGGTTCTTCCAGTGGTGAATTTAGGTTGGTGGCTTGTGTGCTCTTTGTGCTCCTTTCCCAGTGTGACAGTGGATTATTGAAGTGCCTCTGTGGTTCCGGCAGGTTCTCAGCTGCTGTCTGGGAAAATAGAGAGAGAGCGAGTTAGTGCTTGTTCTCCTGGACAGACTTCTCCCCGTTCTGCTGTGTTGCTGCAGTTTAAATGCAAGCCGGCTGATGGGCTGCAGCTGGGGCCGATCAGTCTGAGTTGAGGGCTTGCAGGTGTTTCTCCTTAGTTTCCTGGGCGACGCTGATGATCCTTTGGGACGCTCGTCACAATATATAAAAGCAATATCACACGAGTAGCAGTGTAATATGGCCGTATATCGGCACATGTGGGACGCGTGCGTCGGGTCGAGGCCACAGGCCTTAGTGTCTCACCAGTGACGATATACAGCCATATCTTACTGTTACGAGTGTGATATTGCATTTATACAATAGTTGACGGCACAATCGTGTATATAAAATGTATGAGGAACTACTTTCTTCCTCCACTCATTCACATCTGCAGCTGACCGTAGGAACAGCAGAAATAGTTGCCAGTTCACAGACATCACTTCAGAGTTAGTATTTGAATGATTCTCTAGTGTGAAGACTAAATTGATAACAAAACAAGTGATATTAGCTCAAGTTTTAAGATTATAACGCTGAACGGTATGAAATACCATCAATCTACAGAGATTTCCCAGTATTTCTCTTTTGCAAACAGGATATTGAAATTAATCCTGAAAAAATAATGTATAAATACAGCACTACAAAATACAAAAGAGAGAGATCGACTTAGAATGTCACTTACCTGATTTATTAGGATTTGTTCAGCTGTAGTTTGAAATTTTTGAAATTTTTGTAGTTTTGAAAGAAAAAGCTGTTTTTCTCCTCTAAGCACTTATGCGATCTCTGTCTCCTGTGGCAGAACGTCAACTATCACTTTCTTTGGTCTGCTCAAACAGGCTGATGGCAGACGATCCACTGAATCCGATGCTCCGAAATTATAAATATTTTAAAATAGGTACTATCCTTATAAATAAACTGCATAGTTGCAATCTAAACAACTACATTCTCGACTAAAAAAAGACCTAAAAGTATATTCACTTCAACAGCAGCAATATTTGTCAAAGTGTCCTCTGCTTGTTGCTGTATGTGGGCAGAGTAATACACAAGGGTGAAGAGGCTGTACAAGTGCTATTATTTGCAGAATATCGCATGGCTATTGCATATTGTTGGCTATCAGTCAATCAGATTCAAGAACCAGAGAGAACTTTTGTGTGTGTGTATATATATATATATATATATATATATATATATATATATATATATATATATATATATATATATGTAAATATTTTAAATATGTGTGTGCGTATGTATGCACACACACACACACACACACACCTGTATGGAGTTGAATAATTTTGGGCTAGACTATATTACAGTAAACTTCTATAAATATGAAAATCACTTTATATTCAATGTAATGCCCATCAAAGGAGAAAAAAAGCAGCTGTTTGAGGCTTTAACGTCATGTTACTGTTATTTGTAGCAAAAACGGCTCCGCCTCCAGTACCATCTTCAGCCTCATCTACAGCCCCGCCTCAGCCTGTCCCAACTTATGGTCCTGTGGGATTATTATTTTGTAAGTCATCTCTTGGTTTCATTACACAGTTTTTTTTTTTTTTTTACAGAGAGTGGAGATCAAAATGAGAAAACAACCTACCATTTCCCAAACTTCAAGGTCATTGATTAGTCCTGCTTGAAGTTATCTTAATATAAGTAAATGAGCAGTTTTTAAACCCATTTAATTAGTTATATATCCTGACTTCACAACTAAATCAGTCAGCAAATTATTTTACATGCAGGATAATAAGCCCCGACACAGAAAAGTGAATAAAGCAGTTCCGGGAAGCTAGAAACAATGCAATGGCATCCCAGAGACCTGATGTAAACCTGATTGAAAATTTCTGAAAAATCAATAGAGGCAAAGTTATGGCTAAAGAACACTACAGAGTCAGTGAACTGTGGAAGAGACTGAAGATCAAAGTCACAGCATAGCAGTAACTCAGGCTCAAGTCATTTAAAACAGTGACCTATCATTTTTTGTTCTCTCATTTTTCTCTCTTTATATAACTTCAAATTAATGTGATTTGAGAGAGATTTGAAAAGCCACCACCAGATGGAGCTACTCCATTCTCTAGATTTCTTTCATATTGATTTATCAGTGCCATCCTAATACATGACGGATGACTCTGTGTTTACTTTTCTATCTTCACAGCTTTTGGAACTCGTTTTGGAAAGCCAAAAGGACCTCGAAATAAGCCAGAAACCTGGGTCTAGCTCATACAAAAGGTTAACAACAACGAGAAAAAAAAAAAAAAAACAGCCTCACATGCAAGTGTAACAGAAGATTTTCTGAGAAAAGATTTCTTTCAGCTTTAGAGAGACTGTGTTTTTCAGGGATATCAGATTAACCTCACAGAATAGATGGACATTTATAAAGACTGTGCCTTTGTCAATGACTTCAACATCTTTAAAAGGTATAGCAGCCTTTTTAAACAGCATGTTGCAAATATATTTAAGCAACTCAAATGTAAATAAAATGATTGCATGTGTGCAACTAAAAATAATAAAAGGGATGAATGTACCGAAAAGTAGACACTTCTGTAATCTTATAACATTTTAATGTATTTTATAATGTACACAGTTGTAAGCAACCATAGCCAGTCCACCTTTTGGGTCACATCACGTCAGCCTTATTTCCGGAAGATGCCAGAAGATTATGTGAATAGCTTTTGTAAAGTGTATGGTCCATGACCACCTGTGTTTCCACTCATCGACATATTTTCAATTCCTGCTGCAGTCAGAGAGTCTTCTTTAAGAAATGCTTGACCTCGGTACACTCATAAAATGGTTTATTTTAAAAAAATACAGAAAAAGTCTATGCATTCCATTGCATTTTTACACAATTGAAAAGATCCACATGACAGTTCTATTAAATGTGACTTAGCATTTACAAAACATTACTTTGACTATGCTCATAATCGACCATCTAATTAGTCCTTAAAAATCAATGAAGTCAAAAAACCTTTATACAAATATCAAACAGAGCAAATAATGAATCAAACACACAGAGCATGCCTTGATCCCTAAGTGGATTTGTCCTATGTTACAAACGACCATCAAAAACCTGATCAACACAAAACAAAAAAGAAACTAGCTGCCAAAAGTCAGAAGAAACATAGAACGCTAAACCTTAAATATATCGTGAAATGGAAAAGCATAATGTGTGTGTGTTGTTGAGCAAAGGACGTGTCTGAAACCGTGTAGATGTGAAGATTCATCAGTGGATGGGATATTCAAGGTGAAAGCGTGAAGTGTTTTATTAAACAAATGC
>NC_141043.1:29175000-29282500 GCF_052040795.2 Danio rerio
AGCTCCCACACTGCATATTTAAATAAGATAAATAAT
This sequence comes from Danio rerio, assembly GCF_052040795.2. Classification (NCBI taxonomy): domain Eukaryota; kingdom Metazoa; phylum Chordata; class Actinopteri; order Cypriniformes; family Danionidae; genus Danio; species Danio rerio. The sequence continues at coordinate 29,175,037 of NC_141043.1, forward strand.
AATGATAATAATTGACAATATTACAGCTGCAATACAGACAAAAATCATTATTGTCAGATTTAATTTTTGATATTATAATAGTGATTATTAATGGTGGTTAAAAGTTTACACAAAAAAAAACACAGCCACACTGTCACACAGCTTTCCATGTAAGCTCATGAAGAGAACAGCCCCTGAACTGCCACAGACTGCATGTGGTAAAATATACTTTAAGCTATACTTATCTTTTTTTATTATTCTTCATCTCTTTTTTTCAGCAGTTTGTTGTTTATAAAGAATTCACAGGCATGCAAAATTCAGTCAGTTAGACTGAGTCAGATTTAGACAAATCACCATTTTTCAGCAGTAACTAATCCAAAAGCCTTTACTGCATTCATAACAGAACAAGAAACGTGTGATTGGTCAAAAGGTTAAGAACTTAAAAATTAAATGCTTTAAATAATAATAATAATAATAATAATAATAATAATAATAATAATAATAAACCTGAATAATTTACGCATTCCATTTTAATCGCAAGAACCATAATAGACGTACTTTAAATCACATATAAGCATCATCTGTAATTATTGGGGCATTCTAATTTTTTTTTCGGCAAGCTCAATAAATTTCTGACTTTGTATGTGAGCTTTTACACAACCCAAGCGGTCATCCTATCCATGCCTACTTATAAACACACATGCCTCTAGTCTGTCCTGGGAAGAGGAGTTGAACAGTTACCTGTGACACCGGCGGCTCATACAAGTCCAGCTGAAGCCTCTGAACCACATCATTAAAGTCCTCAGCATGAAAACAGACCACATCTTTGGTTATCCGTGGCTGGTCACTCCTACTGAGGCATAAAAACACCAAAAGTTCATTTTAACCTATAGCTAACTACACCCTCAACGTCCTGCACATACAAGCCCATGCACATGGTCCAAAGTAGCAGATGGCTGCACTCACCATTCCCCAAAATGCACCGCTTTCAGGACACCCACAGCTGCTGTGCTCTGCCAGTCGAAACTCTGGCCAACATGATCAGCATGTGCTCGCGTCCGATCCTCAAACAGAACCTCACGTGGTTCACTGGCTCTCGGGAGGTAATGCAAGTTCTTGATCTCGTTCATTGATCTTCAAGCAAAAGCAAAGCGTTTTATGAGGAGCCACAAATGGCTATATTTAGGAAAGCGATTCTGTGAAGTCAAATGTACCTACCTTCGTCTCTTGAACGGAGACTTGGGCATGTCGGCTGTGGGAACCATTTGTTCGCCAGGTCTGACCCACATGATGGGACCGTCATCGCTTTGGGACCTGCAGTCAAGCTTCAGACTGGACAGGCTGCCCCATGGTAAAGTCATCTGCACGGATAAACAAAATGTAAGCTGGGAAGCTAAAGCAATGCAATAGCCTTGCTCTGACCATTGTCTGAATGTCAAGAAATGACTGCTGGATGAATGTGGTTTTCTTTGTGCCTACATAATTCCCATTGAAACAGGATGTCGGGCGGAACATATCAGTGCAAACATGTCACAGCCATTATTCATGACACTTTCAACTTGCTGTTATTTAGGAATGCAAAACTTTGGCTGATATCAGAGGTTTATTTTAACTATTTAACATTGGTTTATTTATGTTTACATGCTTATTTTACAAATTTTTAACTTGACTTGAATTAATCTTTAAAAACGTAAATTCAATAAAGGCCATTCTATGGAAAGCACAGGTCCAATTTACAAACTTTTTCCTAAAATAACACTTTTCTGTGATTAAAAGGTTTATAACAACAAAAAGTCTTCAAACAAATAAATAATATGCAAAATTGTGAAAATATGAAAAAATTATAAGAAAAATAATATGAAAAAATTGGAAAAGTTTATTAAAAATTCAAGTCTTTGAAGAATTTACATGTAAAAATAATTCCTTTAAAGACTCTCCAGATAACAATAAAATGGGGCAAAAATATGTTTTAATTTAAATAATGTTAAATGTAACAGGAAAGAGCTGCCCAAAGTAGGACTCGCAAACCAAAGTAGGCCCAATGTAACCTTTGATTTGGCCCACCATTCCATCTGAGAAGACTGACTATTCCATCTGAGAAGACTGACTATTCCATCTGAGAAGACTGACTATTCCATCTGAGAAGGTAATTTCTAATGACAATCTTTTTTGTTTGTTTTATTGCTGAGCTACAAAAAAGCTAACTGAAATGAAATGTTATAAATGAATCTGGTATTTTGAATTGTAAACAATGCCACTCGACAGATAAAGGACTATGTAAAAGACATCAGTGAGCAAATCAGGGCAAAATCTAGTGCAACTGCATTCTGTTTTAAATGAGATTGTTTTTGTACATACTGTAATAAGTTCATAATTAAATGTTAAAGAATTATGTTGTATTAGTTCATATAAAGCAATGATTTTAGTTATTTTTAAATATCATTAAATAAGTTAGGAATTTACTCTTGGCAACAATGTTCACCTTCAGCCCACTAGCCTTAATCAAGGTTGGTTTTTGGCCCTTCATAAGAAAAAGTTTTGGCACCTCTGCTGTATAATATAATGACATCAAGTTTAAGCTAAAGGCATTTAACATGTTTGGTTTTGGATTTTAGAGTTGATCTCTGTTTTACTTTAAAACTTCAATATAATATTTTCAATAAGTTATCAGCCATAACATCATCAACATCATCATCGGCTAAATGGTTTCAAGAGGACATGTTTGCTGGACAAAAATGTGTAACTCCCAACACAATGGTCCAAAAATTCAATATATTCTCTTTTTTTTGCTAATTTGAAAATTTGTTACAAAATAAATGGTGAATTCATCATTACAATTTAGCAAAAAGTATATCATTAAAAACATCAAGCAGGCCAACCATTTTACAACATGAGATCATACTACATTCACCAACAGCAAATCAGCATATTCAAATGATTCCTGAGGATCATTTGACAAGACTAGAATTATTGTAGGCTGAATTTTCAGCCTTGCATCACAGGAATAAAAGTACAGCTAAAATATATTCCACTTTATCCAATTTTGATTCTGAATAAATCAGGTGTTGGTGAGTAAATAAGTGATATTTAAAAAAAATAATAATAGTCATACGTTTTGCAGCAAACAAATACAGACAAACTAAAACCTCAAATTTTTTAGTTATGAGAACTTTAAAAAATGCTGGGTTCCACATAACTGATTTGTGTTGGGACAACATGACGGAATAAAGGTAACTCGTTAGTTTTTACAAATGTAAATGGATTGAACATAAAAATTAGGTTGTTCCAAAAAAAAACAAAAAAAAAAACAATAGCTGTGTTATTTCAGCTCATTGTAAATAAGTAGTTTAAAAAAAAACAACAAATGTCTTTTTTAGTAAACCAAATCATTTAAAAAAAAGTAAGAAATCACAACTTATAGCTGCAAAATGATAAGAATCTCTGCTGGCAAATAGTGATTTGAAACCCCATTTGCACTACAAAACAGCATCAGAGCAAGGCCTTTCAAACTCAGTCATCTGTGAGAGATTACGTCCTAACCTTCAGAAACGGAGACTCCTCAAGCATGTCCAAGAACTCTGGGAAGAAATCTCCAACCTCTTCATCTACTGCACCCACGAGACTGATCTGCCTCATGGGACCGGCTCTATATGTCCCACAGCAGTAAGTTCGGCTCACCTGATAATAAAAAAAAAAAAAAACAGCATTTCAGAGACACTATGAAGAAAAAACGTAAAGGCCCATTTATTATATAAGGCCCATTTATTATACATATTTAAAAATAATTATCATATTATACATATTTATAGAAATAAATGTACACCTACGCTGTTTGAGCACAAAACTTCTTGCGCCTTCTAAAATAGGCCGTTTTGAGGGATGTAAACAAAACCAATGGACCCAACGTATTTCCTGTTTTACATTTTTAATCTCTATAGCTTCTATAACATCCAAAAAGAGCCACATATCAATAAATAATGTTGTGAGAGCTGTTTTAACATTAAGTTATGATTGAATTGCCTCTTGTTACAGTTATGAAAAAGTTTGATAACAAGCAAGAAATGTTCATGGGCCAATTACATGACCACATTGAAATGGTTTATACATGCTGCTCAAGCGCAGATCTTCTTGTATGCCCTCAAAAATGCTTTAGAGCTATAGATTTAGATTTTAATTAGGCTTCAATTTAACCAAACAACATCGATTAGGGAAATTCTTAAATCATTTCTCATTATGCGCGCTTAAGACGATGTAAATCTGTACTTCATCTCTACATCCTGAAGATGACATTGAGATCTTTCCAGCCGCTAAACACACAGACGATTCATGTCAGAAGGTCACAGTAGCCAATAGAAGCCAGTGGCGGTTTAAAATTTTAAATTAAATTAAATCAAATTAAACTGATTTATGGAAGTATTTTATGTTTAAACAAAATGACAGTAAACATGAGATTAAACCACTGTCATTTGCAGATTGCTCACAAAAGCTAACAGCGCATCTACACAGATGCAAACTGTGCAGCATGAATAATAAAAAAAAAACTAAACAATAGAAGCCACTATATTCAGAGATTATGATGATGTAATGAATGTGGACAAAACTGTTCCAATTTGTTGCCATTTTGTCATCCAAAGCAATATTATGCCAACTGTTGCAGAAAAATAAAGTAAGCCTACCCTATAATGTGCTGCTTCATGCTTCACACATGTATTCATCTTATTAAATTAATCTATATTAACCTGTAATATTACAACAGAGCTAAAAGGTCAGAAGCAAGTTTGTTCCTACCAGAAGCTATTCGTTTCTTTCTATTGGTTATTACATCCTTAAGAAAGAAAGCTTTTGCATCTTGATTTGTCAACAAAAGGTGGTAAAGTGTGATCATGTCTGAATTAAATAAAATGTTATAATAAAATACTGTATTATTAATTTTAGCAGGCTATTTATTAAATTTTTCTATGCTCAAACACGTTCCATTGGTTACTTTTGTTAAAATCATGTGTTCCTATTATAAATTGAAAAAAATATACTTGTCAGGCTATTTTTTGCGGATTCAAAACATGATCTGAACCACTGCTCAAAAACCACGTGGGTTTTGTGACTCGTTTAACCATTAACAAGAAAACAATGCCTGGTTTATCAGAAGCATGGCCTCCTGATTTATCGTTCACAAATTTAAATGCTTGATCTCTTTAAAGTCAAGTGGATTCTGATTGGCTGTCAATATTTTTACAAAGGCTGTTTAAAAAAAGATAAATGATTAGCATATTGTTCTTTATTATTGTTAAAACGGTGGTGTGAACTTTTTTATTAATAGATTGAATACAATTATTAAAACTTTATAGTTTCAGTTAACATTCCTTGTGTAAGTGATACTTTAACCATCACTATCATTGGTTTTGCACATTTGCATTGGACATGTTCTTACAAACCGCTCCATGGAGAAGAAAAGAAAAAGTGCATTTATAAAGTGTGCTTTACTCAGGTGAGTGGTCTTGACAAACCACCTGTAAAAACATTCTTCTTCCTTTTAAAAAACAAAAACAAAACACCCCACTTCTAACTCTAGCACTTCTTGAACACAAACAGATCCTTTAATTAGGGACCGAGCACCGAACGGTGCAAGGCCCTATTGGAATTGCTCCGTTTATTATTATTAGGGACCGAGCACCGAACGGTGCAAGGCCCTATTGGAATTGCTCCGTTTATTAGGGACCGAGCACCGAAACGGTGCGTAGGCCCTATTGGAATTGCTCCGTTTATTAGGGACCGAGCACCGAACGGTGCAAGGCCCTATTGGAATTGCTCCGTTTCTTATTATTAGGGACCGAGCACCGAACGGTGCAAGGCCCTATTGGAATTGCTCCGTTTATTATTATTATTATTCTTCTCTCCAATGAATCGCGATTTTGAGGGGCTAAACAAGCCCGAAAACTCACGCAACTTTGCACACGCCTCAGAAGTGGCGAAAATTTACCTTTTTTATGGTCTTCTGAAGTGGGCGTGGCAAAATGACTCGACAGCGCCACCTAGAAAAATTAAACGGACAAGCCCCCGATCCACGAATCACGCACATGCACAAAAATTGGCACACACCTCAAACATGCCAAAACATACAAAAAAGTCTCTTGGAGCCATATCTCAAACCCAACAGGAAGTTGGATATTTTTGACTTCCTGCGACGAAAAAGTGGCGTTTTTGCCATTTCCAGGCGTTGTATTTTAACGAACTCCTCCTAGGGATTTTATCCGATCGACACCAAAATTGGGTTTTGTCATCTAAAGGCCTTGGCGATGTTAAATTGCGAAGCTTTAGAGTTTTCATCGATGGGCGTGTCCGTGGCGGCCTCGCAAACTTTGACGATTCGCCACAAAACAGGAAGTCGTTATAACTCAGTCATGCATTATCCGATCCGCCTCAAAATTCACACGTTTGATAAGAGTCCTGACCTGAACAAGTTTACATGCCAATATCCAGATACAGTTATAGCGCCACCTGCTGGCCACAGGAAATGACATGTTTTACATCGTAACAAACTCCTCCCACAAATTTTTTTGTATCAGCACCAAATTTGGGTTGTGTTATCTGAAAGCCCTAGCGATGATATATTGTGAAGATCTAGAGTTTTCGCAGAGGGGCGTGTCCGTGGCGGCATGACAAACCTCAACGCTTCGCCATGGAACAGGAAGTCCTTATAACTCAAGCACACAATGTCCGATCTGCCTGAAACTTAACATGGTGGATAAAAGTCCTCTCCTGAACACATCCTCATAACAATAATGAAGTGGGCGTGGCAAAATGACTCGACAGCGCCACCTATAAAAATTAAACGGAAGAGCCCCTGATCTACGAATCACGCACATGCACGAAAATTGGCACACACCTTAAACAAGCCAAAACATACGAAAAAGTCTCTTGGAGCCATAACTCAAACCCAACAGGAAGTCGGATATTTTTAACTTCCTGCGGCAAATAAGTGGCATTTTTGCCATTTCCAGGCTTTGTATCTTAACGAACTCCTCCTAGGGATTTTATGCTATCGACACCAAAATTGGGTTTTGTCATCTAAAGGCCTTGGCGATGTTAAATTGCGAAGCTTTAGAGGTTTTGTCGATGGGCGTGTCCGTGGCGGCCTCACAAACTTTAACGATTCGCCACAAAACCGGAAGTCATTATAACTCAGGCATGCATTACCCGATCTGCCTCAAAATTCACACGTTTAATAAGAGTCCAGACCAGAACAAGTTTACATGCCGATATCCAGATACAGTTATAGCGCCACCTGCTGACCACAGAAAATGTCATGATTTACAAAGTAATAAACTCATCCCACAAATGTTTTCATATCAGCACCAAATTTGGTTGGTTGTGTATCTGAAAGCTCAAGCGATGATATATTGTGAAGATCTAGAGTTTTCGTAGAGGGGCGTGTATGTGGTGGCATGACAAACCTCAACGCTTCGCCATGAAAAAGGAAGTGCTTATAACTCAGGCACACAATGTCTGATCTGCCTGAAACTTCACATGGTTGATTAAATTCCTCTCCTGAAGACATCTAAATGCCAATATTGAGTCAGTCATAGCGCCACCTAGTGACAGAAGGTAGTTTTGCTTATAACTCAGCCACACAATGTCCAATCAGCCTGAAACTTCACAGGGTTGATAAAAGTCCTCTCCTGAAGACATCTACGTGCCAATATTGAGTCACAGTCATAGCGCCACCTGCTGGCAACAGGTAGTTTGGCTTATAACTCAGCCACACAATGTCCGATCTGCCTGAAACTTCACATGGTTGATTAAATTCCATTACTGAAGGCATCTACATGCCAATCTTAAGTCACAGTTATAGCGCCACCTGCTGGCAGTTGGTAGTTTGCATTATAACTCAACCACACAAAGTCCGATCTGCCTGAAAGTTCACATGGTTGATAAAAGTCCTCTCCTGAACACATCTACATAACAACATTGAGTCTGTCGTAGCGCCACCTGCTGACAAAAGGCAGTTTGGCTTATAACTCAGCTAAACAATGTTCGATCTGCCTGAAACTTCACATGATTGATAAGATTCCTCTCCTGGTGACATCTACATGCCAATCTTGAGTCACAGTCAAAGCGCCACCTGCTGAGAGGAGGAGGTTTGGCATAAATCGGTGATTTTCTCAGATTTTTTAAATATAATGGCTTAAATTATTACTGTTCGCTGTTCTCTGTCATCCTGAGGCCACCGGGCGGCGGTGAGCCCGGGTGCGAGGTCCCTATCATCGCTGCTTGCAGCTTTAATTCTTCTTCTTCTTCTTCTTCTTCTTCCGCGGAATGAATCGCGGTTTTGAGGGGCTAAACATGCCCGAAAACTCACAAAACTTCGCACACGCCTCAGAAGTGGCGAAAATTTACGTTTATTATGGGTCTCGGAAAGAGGTGTGGCAAAATGACTCGACAGCGCCACCTAGAAAATTTAAACGGACGAGCCCCCGATCCACGAATCACGCACATGCACGAAAATTGGCACACTCCTCAAACATGCCAAAACATACGAAAAAGTCTCTTGGAGCCATATCTCAAACCCAACAGGAAGTTAGATATTTTTGACTTCCTGCGGCGAAAAAGTGGCGTTTTTGCCATTTCCAGGCGTTGTATTTTAACGAACTCCTCCTAGGGATTTTATCTGATAAACACCAAAATTGGGTTTTGTCATCTAAAGGCCTTGGCGATGTTAAATTGCGAAGCTTTAGAGTTTTCGTCGATGGGCGTGTCTGTGGCGGCCTCGCAAAGTTTGACGATTCGCCACAAAACAGGAAGTCGTTATAACTCAGGCATGCATTATCCGATCTGCCTCAAAATTCACACGCTTGATAAGAGTCCTGACCTGAACACGTTTACATGCCGATGTCCAGATACAGTTATAGCGCCACCTGCTGGCCACAGGAAATGACATGTTTTACATTGTGACAAACTTCTCCCACAAATTTTATCGTATCAGCACCAAATTTGGGTTGTGTTATCTGAAAGCCCTAGCGATGTTATATTGTGAAGATCTAGAGTTTTCGCAGAGGGGCGTGTCCATGGCGACATGACAAACCTCAACGCTTCGCTATGGAACAGGAAGTCCTTATAACTCAACCGTACAATGTGCGATCTGCCTGAAACTTCACAAGGTTGATAAAAGTCCTCTCCTGAATACATCTTCATAACAATAATGAAGTGGGCGTGGCAAAATGACTCGACAGCGCCACCTACAAAAATTAAACGGACGAGCCCCTGATCCACGAATCACGCACATGCACGAAAATTGGCACACACCTCAAACATGCCAAAACATACGAAAAAGTCTCTTGGAGCCATATCTCAAACCCAACAGGAAGTCGGTTATTTTTAACTTCCTGCGGCGAAAAAGTGGCATTTTTGCCATTTCCAGGCGTTGTATTTTAACGAACTCCTCCTAGGGTTTTTATCCGATCGACACCAAAATTGGGTTTTGTCATCTAAAGGCCTTGGCGATGTTAAATTGCGAAGCTTTAGAGTTTTCGTCGATGGGCGTGTCTGTGGCGGCCTTGCAAACTTTGACGATTCGCCACAAAATAGGAACTCATTATAACTCAGGCTTGCATTATCAGATCTGCCTCAAAATTCACACATTTGATAACAGTCCTGACCTGAATACGTTTATATGCTGATATCCAGATAGAGTTATATCGCCACCTGCTGGCCACAGGAAATGACATGTTTTACATTGTAATATACTCCTTCCTCAAACTTTATTATATAAGCACCAAATATGAGTGATGTTATTTGAAAGCTCTAGCGATGATATATTGTAAAGATCTAGAGATTTTGCAGAAGGGCGTGTCCGTGGCGGCATGACAAACCTCAACAATTCGCCATGGAACAGGAAATGCGTATAACTCAACCACACAATGTCCGATCTGCCTGAAACGTCACAAGGTTGATCATATTCCTCTCCTGAACACATCCACATAACAATATTGAGTCTGTCATAGCGCCACCTGCTGGCAGAAGGTAGTTTGGCTTGTAACTCGGCCACACAATGTCCGATCTGCCTGAAACTTCACATGGTTGATGAAAGTCCTCTCCTAAGCACATCTACATAATTATATTGAGTCAGTCATGGCGCCACCTGCTGGCAGAAGGTAGTTTGGCTTATAACTCAGCCACACAAAGTCTGACCAGCCTGAAAATTTACATGGTTTATTAAAATCCTCTTCTGAAGACATCTACATGCCAATATCGAGTCACAGTCATAGCGCCACCTGCTGGCAACAGGAAATTACATATAACTCAGCTAAACAATGTCCGATCTGGCTAAAAATTCACATGATTGATAAGATTCTTCTACCGAAGGCATCTACATGCAAATCTTGAGTCACAGTCATAGCGCCACCTGCTGACAAGAGGAAGTTTGGCATGAATGTTCCATTTTCTCAGGTTCTTTATATATATCGGCTTAAATTATTATTGTTCGCTGTTTTCTGTCATCCTGAGGCCACTGGGCGGTGGTGAGCCCGGGTGCGAGGTCCCTATCATCGCTGCTTGCAGCTTTAATTATTATTATTATTATTATTATTATTATTAGGGACCGAGCACCGAAACGGTGCGTAGGCCCTATTGGAATTGCTCCGTTTTTTATTATTATTATTATTATTATTCCGCCCCCTATCGGGGCACTTTTGAGGGTCTAAACATGCCCGAAAACTCGTGAAAATTTGCACACACACCAAACGCGGTGTAAATAGCAGGTTGATATGGGTCTCGGAAGTGGGCGTGGCAAAATGACTCGACAGCGCCACCTAGAAAAATTAAACGGACGAGCCCCCGATACACGAATCACGCACATGCACGAAAATTGGCACACACCTCAAACATGCCAAACCATACGAAAAAGTCTCTTGGAGCCATATCTCAAACCCAACAGGAAGTCTGATATTTTTAACTTCCTGCGGCGAAAAAGTGGCGTTTTTGCCATTTTCAGGCGTTGTATTTTAACGAACTCCTCCTAGGGATTTTATCCGATCGACACCAAAATTGGGTTTTGTCATCTAAAGGCCTTGGCGATGTTAAATTGCGAAGCTTTAGAGTTTTCGTCGATGGGCGTGTCCGTGGCGCCTTCGCAAACTTTGATGATTCGCCACAAAAAAGGAAGTCGTTATAACTCAGGCATGCATTATCAGATCTGCTTCAAAATTCACACTCTTGATAAGCGTCCTAACCTGAACACGTTTACATGCCAATATCCAGATATAGTTATAGCGCCACCTGCTGGCCACAGGAAATGACATGATTTACGGAGTAATAAACTCCTCTCACAAATTTTTTCGTATCAGCTCCAAAATTGAGTGATGTTATCTGAAAGCTCTAGCGATAATATATTGTGAAGATCTAGAGTTTTCGCAGAGGGGCGTGTCCGTGGCGGTATGACAAACCTCAACGCTTCGCCATGGAACAGGAAGTCCTTATAACTCAACCACACAATGTCCGATCTGCCTGAAACTTCACATGGTTGATAAACGTCATCTCTTGAACACATCCACATAACAATATTGAAGTGGGCGTGGCAAAATGACTCGACAGCGCCACCTAGAAAAATTAAATGGACGAGCCCCCAAGCTACGAATCACGCACATGCACGAAAATTGGCACACACCTTAAACATGACAAAACATACGAAAAAGTCTCTTGGAGCCATATCTCAAACCTAACAGGAAGTCGGATATTTTTAACTTCCTGCGGCGAAAAAGTGGCGTTTTTGCCATTTCCAGGCGTTGTATTTTAACGAACTCCTCCTAGGGATTTTATCTGATTGCCACCAAAATTGGGTTTTGTCATCTTAAAGCCTTGGTGATGTTAAATTGCGACGCTTTAGAGTTTTCATCGATGGGCGTGTCCGTGGCGGGCTCGCAAACGTTGATGATTCGCCACAAAACAGGAAGTCGTTATAACTCAGGCATGCAAAATTCGATCTGCCTCAAAATTCACACATTTAATAACAGTGCTGACCTGAACAGGTTTACGTGCCGATATCCAGTTACAGTTATAGCGCCACCTGCTGGCCACAGGAAATGACATGTTTGACACTGTAACAAACTCCTCCCACAAACTTTCCCGTATCAGCATCAAAATAGAGTGGTGTCATCTGAAAGCTCAAGCGATGATATATTGTGAAGATCTAGAGTTTTTGCAGAGGGGCGTGTCGGTGGTGGCATGACAAACCTCAACGCTTCGCCATGGAACAGGAAGTTATTATAACTCAACCACACAATGTCGGATCTGCCTGAAACTTCACATGATTGATAAAAGTCCTCTTCTGAACACATCCACATAACAATATTGAGTCAGTCATTGCGCCACCTGCTGGCAGAAGGTAGATTGGCTTATAACTCAACCACACAAACTCCGATCTGCCTGAAACTTCACATGGTTGATTAAATTCCATTACTGAAGACATCTACATGCCAATCTTAAGTCACAGTTATAGTGCCACCTGCTGGCAGATGGTAGTTTGCAGTATAACTCAACCACACAAAGTCTGATCTGGCTGAAACTTCACAAGGTTGATAAAAGTCCTCTCCTGAACACATCTACATAACAACATTGAGTCTGTCATAGCGCCACCTGCTGACAAAAGGCAGTTTGATTTATAACTCAGCCAAACAATGTCCGATCTGCCTAAAACTTCACATGCTTGATGAGTTTCCTCTCCTGAAGACATCTACATGCCAGTCACAGTTATAGCGCCACCTGCTGACAGGAGGAAATTTGGCATAAATCTGTGATTTTCTCAGATTTTTTTAATATATTGGCTTAAATTATTACTGTTCGCTGTTCTCTGTCATCCTGTGGCCACCGGGCGGCGGTGAGCCCGGGTGCGAGGTCCCTATCATCGCTGCTTGCAGCTTTAATTATTATTATTATTATTCTCCTCTGGAATGAATCGCGATTTTGAGGGGCTAAACATGCCCGAAAACTCACGCAACTTTGCACACGCCTCAGAAGTGGCGAAAATTTACGTTTGTTAAGGGCTTCGGAAGTGGGCGTGGCAAAATGACTCGACAGCGCCACCTAGAAAAATTAAACGGACGAGCCCCCGATCCACGAATCACGCACATGCACGAAAATTGGCACACACCTCAAACATGCCAAAACATACGAAAAAGTCTCTTGGAGCCATATCTCAAACCCAACAGGAAGTCGGATATTTTTTACTTCCTGCGGCGAAAAAGTGGCGTTTTTGCCATTTCCAGGCGTTGTACTTTAACGAACTCCTCCTAGGGATTTTATCCGATCGACACCAAAATTGGGTTTTGACATCTAAAGGCCTTGGCGATGTTAAATTGCGAAGCTTTAGAGTTTTCGTCGATGGGCGTGTCCGTGGCGGCCTCGCAAACTTTGACGATTCGTCACAAAACAGGAAGTCGTTATAACTCAGGCATGCATTATCCGATCTGCCTCAAAATTCACACGTTTGATAACAGTCCTGACATGAACACGTTTACATGCCGATATCCAGATACAGTTATAGCGCCACCTGCTGGCCACAGGAAATGACATGTTTTACATCGTAACAAACTCCTCCCACAAATTTTTTCGTATCAGCACCAAATTTGGGTTGTGTTATCTGAAAGCCCTAGCGATGATATATTGTGAAGATCTAGAGTTTTCGGAGAGGGGCGTGTCCGTGGCGGCATGACAAACCTCAACGCTTCGCCATGGAACAGGAAGTCCTTATAACTCAACCACACAATGTCCGATTTGCCTATAACTTCACATGGTTGATAAAAGTCCTCTCCTGAACACATCCTCATAACAATAATGAAGTGGGCGTGGCAAAATGACTCGACAGCGCCACCTATAAAAATTAAACGGACGAGCCCCTGATCTACGAATCACGCACATGCACGAAAATTGGCAAACACCTTAAACACGCCAAAACATACAAAAAAGTCTCTTGGAGCCATATCTCAAACCCAACAGGAAGTTGGATATTTTTAACTTCCTGCGGCAAATAAGTGGCATTTTTGCCATTTTCAGGCTTTGTATCTTAACGAACTCCTCCTAGGGATTTTATCCTATCGACACCAAAATTGGGTTTTGTCATCTAAAGGCCTTGGCGATGTTAAATTGCGAAGCTTTAGAGGTTTTGTCGATGGGCGTGTCCGTGGCGGCCTCGCAAACTTTGATGATTCGCCACAAAACAGGAAGTCGTTATAACTCAGGCATGCATCATCTGATCTGCCTCAAAATTCCCAGGCTTGATAAGAGTCCAGACCAGAACAAGTTTACATGCCGATATCCAGATACAGTTATAGCCCCACCTGCTGGCCACAGAAAATGTCATGATTTACAAAGTAATAAACTCATCCCACAAATTTTTTCATAGCAGCACCAAATTTGGTTGGTTGTGTATCTGACAGCTCAAGCGATGATATATTGTGAAGATCTAGAGTTTTCGCAGAGGGGCGTGTATGTGGTGGCATGACAAACCTCAACGCTTCGCCATGAAAAAGGAAGTCCTTATAACTCAACCACACAATGTCTGATCTGCCTGAAACCTCACATGGTTGATTAAATTCCTCTCCTGAACACATCTACATGCCAATATTGAGTCACAGTCATAGCGCTACCTGCTGGCAACAGGTAGTTTGGCTTATAACTCAGCCACACAATGTCCAATCTGCCTGAAAGTTCACATGGTTGATAAAAGTCTTCTCCTGAACACATCTACATAACAATATTGAGTCAGTTATAGCGCCACCTGCTGGCAGAAGGTAGTTTGGCTTATAACTCAGCCACACAATGTCAGAACTGCTTGAAACTTCACATGGTTGATAAAATTATTCTCCTGAAGACATCTACATGACAATACTGAGTCACAGTCATAGCGCCACCTGCTGACAGGAGGAAGTTTGGCATAAATCTGTGGATTTCTCAGGTTTTTTATATATATCGGCTTAAATTGTTATTGTTCACTGTTCTCTGTCATCTTGAGGCCACCGGGCGGCATTGAGCCCGGGTGCGAGGTCCCTATCATCGCTGCTTGCAGCTTTAATTAGGGACCGAGCACCGAAACGGTGCGTAGGCCCTATTGGAATTGCTCCGTTTATTATTATTATTATTATTATTATTATTATTATTATTCTCCTCCGGAATGAATCGCGATTTTGAGGGGCTAAACATGCCCGAAAACTCACGCAACTTTGCACACGCCTCAGAAGTGGCGAAAATTTACGTTTGTTAAGGGCTTCGGAAGTGGGCGTGGCAAAATGACTCGACAGCGCCACCTAGAAAAATTAAACGGACGAGCCCCCGATCCACGAATCACGCACATGCACGAAAATTGGCACACACCTCAAACATGCCAAAACATACGAAAAAGTCTCTTGGAGCCATATCTCAAACCCAACAGGAAGTCGGATATTTTTTACTTCCTGCGGCGAAAAAGTGGCGTTTTTGCCATTTCCAGGCGTTGTACTTTAACGAACTCCTCCTAGGGATTTTATCCGATCGACACCAAAATTGGGTTTTGTCATCTAAAGGCCTTGGCGATGGTAAATTGCGAAGCTTTAGAGTTTTCATCTATGGGCGTGTCTGTGGCGGCCTCGCAAACTTTGACGATTCGCCACAAAACAGGAAGTCGTTATAACTCAGGCATGCATTATCCGATCTGCCTCAAAATTCATACGCTTGATAAGCGTCCTGACCTGAACACGTTTACATGCCAATATCCAGATACAGTTACAGCGCCACCTGCTGGCCACAGGAAATGACATGATTTACGGAATCATAAACTCCTCCCACAAATTTTATCGTATCAACACCAAAATTTGAGTGGTGTCATCTGAAAGCTCTAGCGATGATATATTGTGAAGATCTAGAGTTTTCGGAGAGGGGCGTGTCCGTGGCGGTATGACAAACCTCAACGCTTCGCCATGGAACAGGAAGTCCTTATAACACAACCACACAATGTCCGATCTGCCTGAAACTTCACATGGTTGATAAACGTCATCTCTTGAACACATCCACATAACAATATTGAAGTGGGCGTGGCAAAATGACTCGACAGCGCCACCTATGAAAATTAAACGGACGAGCCCCTGATCTACGAATCACACACATGCACAAAAATTGGCACACACCTCAAACATGGCAAAACATACGAAAAAGTCTCTTGGAGCCATATCTCAAACCCAACAGGAAGTCGGATATTTTTCACTTCCTGTGGCGAAAAAGTGGCGCTTTTGCCATTTCCAGGCGTTGTATCTTAACGAACTCCTCCTAGGGATTTTATCCGATCGACACCAAAATTGGGTTTTGCCATCTAAAGGCCTTGGCGATGTTAAATTGCGAAGCTTTAGAAGTTTTGTCGATGGGCGTGTCCGTGGCGGCCTCGCAAACTTTGACGATTCGCCACAAAACAGGAACTCATTATAACTCAGGCATGCATTATCAGATCTTTATCAAAATCCACATGTTTAATATAAGTCCAGACCAGAACACGTTTACATGCCAATATCCAGATACAGTTAAAGCGCCACCTGCTGGCCACAGGAAATGTCATGTTTTACACTGTAACGAACTCCTCTCGCGAATTTTATCGTATCAGCACCAAAATTGGGTAGTGTTATCTGAAAGCTCTAGCGATGATATATTGTGAAAACCTAGAGTTTTCGCAGAGGGCATGTTTGTGGTGGCATGACAAACCTCAACGCTTCGCCATGGAAAAGGAAGTACTTATAACTCAACCACACAATGTCCGATCTGCCTGAAACTTCACATGATTAATAAAAGTCCTCTCCTGAACACATATACATGCCAATATTGAGTCAGTCATAGCGCCACCTGCTGGCAGAAGGTATTTTGGCTTATAACTCAGCCCTACAATATCTGATCTTCCTGAAACTTCACATGGTTTATTAAAATCCTCTTCTGATGATATCAACATGCCAATATTGAGACAGTCATAGCGCCACCTAGTGACAGAAGGAATTTTGGCTTATAACTTAACCACAAAATGTCTGATCAGCCTGAATCTTCACATATTGGATAAAATTCCTTTCCTGAACACATAAACATAACAATATTGAGACAGTCATAGCGCCACCTGCTGACAGAAGGTGGTTTGGCTTATAAGTCAGCCTAACAATGTCCGATCAACCTGAAATTTCACAGGTTAGATTAAATGCCTCTCCTAAAGACATCTAGCTAATATTGAGTCAGTCATAGCGCCACCTGCTGGCAAAAGGAAATTACTTATAACTCAGCCAAACAATGTCCGATCTGGCTGAAAATTCACATGGTTGATAAGATTCCTCTCCTGAAGACATCTACATGCCAATCTTGAGTCACAGTCATAGCGCCACCTGCTGACAGGAGGAAGTTTGGCATAAATCTGTGATTTTCTCTGGTTCTTTATATATATCGGCTTAAATTAATATTGTTCACTGTTCTCTGTCATCATGGCGCTACCGGGCGGCGGTGAGCCTGGGTGCGAGGTCCCTATCATCGCTGCTTGCAGCTTTAATTATTATTCTTCTTCTTCTTCCGCGGAATGAATCGCGGTTTTGAGGGGCTAAACATGCCCGAAAACTCACGAAACTTTGCACACGCCTCAGAAGTGGCGAAAATTTACGTTTGTTATGGGCTTCGAAAGTAGGCGTGGCAAAATGACTCGACAGCGCCACCTAGAAAAATTAAACGGACAAGCCCCCGATATACGAATCACGCACATGCACGAAAATTGGCACACACCTCAAACATGCCAAAACATACGAAAAAGTCTCTTGGAGCCATATCTCAAACCCAACAGGAAGTCGGATATTTTTGACTTCCTGCGGCGAAAAAGTGGTGTTTTTGCCATTTCCAGGTGTTGTATTTTAACGAACTCCTCCTAGGGATTTTATCCGATCGACACCAAAATTGGGTTTTGTCATCTAAAGGACTTGGTGATGTTAAATTGCGAAGCTTTAGAGTTTTCGTCGATGGGCGTGTCCGTGGCGGCCTCGCAAACTTTGACGATTCGCCACAAAACAGGAAGTCGTTATAACTCAGGCATGCATTATCCGATCTGCTTCAAATTTCACACGTTTGATAAGAGTCCTGACCTGAACACGTTTACATGCCCATATCCAGATATAGTTATAGCGCCACCTGCTGGCCACAGGAAATGACATGTTTTACATTGTGACAAACTCCTCCCACAAATTTTTTCGAATCAGCATCAAATTTGAGTGGTGTCATCTGAAAGCTCTATCGGTGATATTTTGTTAAGATCTAGAGTTTTCGCAGAGGGGCGTGTCCGTGGCGGCATGACAAACCTCAACGCTTCGCCATGGAACAGGAAGTCCTCATAACTCAACCACACAAAGTCCGATCTGCCTGAAACTTCACATGGTTGATAAAAGTCCTCCCTTGAAAACATCCACATAACAATATTGAAGTGGGCGTGGCAAAATGGCTCAACAGCGCCACCTATAATAATTAAACGGACGAGCCCCTGATCTACGAATCACGCACATGCACGAAAATTGGCACACACCTCAAACACGCCGAAACCAATGAAAAAGTCTCTTGGAGCCATATCTCAAACCCAACAGGAAGTCGGATATTTTTAACTTCCTGCGGCAAATAAGTGGCATTTTTGCCATTTCCAGGCTTTGTATCTTAACGAACTCCTCCTAGGGATTTTATCTGATCGACACCAAAATTGGGTTTTGTCATCTAAAGGCCTTGGCGATGTTAAATTGCGAAGCTTTAGAGTTTTCGTCGATGGGCGTGTCCGTGGCGGCCTTGCAAACTTTGACGATTCGCCACAAAACCGGAAGTCATTATAACTTTGGCATGCATTATCCGATCTGCCTCAAAATTCACACATTTAATAAGCGTCCTGACCTGAACACGTTTACATGCCAATATCCAGATACAGTTACAGCGCCACCTGCTGGCCACAGGAAATGACATGATTTACGGAGTTATAAACTCCTCCCACAAATTTTATCGTATCAGCACCAAAATTGAGTGGTGTCATCTGAAAGCTCTAGCGATGATATATTGTAAAGATCTAGAGTTTTCGCAGAGGGGCGTGTCCATGGCGGTATGACAAACCTCAACGCTTCGCCATGGAACAGGAAGTCCTTATAACTCAACCACACAATGTCCGATCTGCCTGAAACTTTACATTGTTGATAAACGTCATCTCCTGAACACATCCACATAACATTATTGAGTCAGAGTCATAGCGCCACCTGCTGGCAGAAGGTAGTTTGGCTTGTAACTCGGCCACACAATGTCAGATCTGCCTAAAATGCACATGGTTGATGAAAGTCCTCTCCTAAACACATCTTCATAATAATATTGAGTCAGTCATAACGCCACCTGCTGGCAGAATGTAGTTTGTCTTAAAACACAATCTCCACACAATCTCTGATCTGCCTGAAACTTCACATGGTTGATAAAAGTCCGCTCCTGAACACATCCACATAACAATATTGAGTCAGTCATAACGCCACCTGCTGGCAGAAGGTAGTTTGGCTTATAACTCAGCCACACAATGTCCCATGTGCCTGAAACTTCACATGGTTGATAAGATTCCTCTCCGGAAGACATCTACATGCCAATCTTGAGTCACAGTTATAGCGCCACCTGCTGACAGGAGGAAGTTTGGCATAAATCTGTGATTTTCTTAGATTTTTTTTTATATATTGGCTTAAATTATTATTGTTCGCTGTTCTCTGTCATCGTAAGGTCACCGGGCGGCGGTGAGCCCGGGTGCGAGGTCCCTATCATCGCTGCTTGCAGCTTTAATTAGGGACCGAGCACCGAAACGGTGCGTAGGCCCTATTGGAATTGCTCCGTTTTTTATTATTATTATTATTATTATTATTATTCCGCCCCCTATCGGGGCACTTTTGAGGGTCTAAACATGCCCGAAAACTCATGAAAATTTGCACACACACCAAACGCGGTGTAAATAGCAGGTTGATATGGGTCTCGGAAGTGGGCGTGGCAAAATGACTCGACAGCGCCACCTAGAAAAATTAAACGGACGAGCCCCCGATACACGAATCACGCACATGCACAAAAATTGGCACACACCTCAAACATGCCAAACCATACGAAAAAGTCTCTTGGAGCCATATCTCAAACCCAACAGGAAGTCGGATATTTTTAACTTCCTGCGGCGAAAAAGTGGCGTTTTTGCCATTTCCAGGCGTTGTATTTTAACGAACTCCTCCTAGAGATTTTATCCGATCAACACCAAAATTGGGTTTTGTCATCTAAAGGCCTTGGCGATGTTAAATTGCGAAGCTTTAGAGTTTTCGTCGATGGGCGTGTCTGTGGCGCCCTTGCAAACTTTGATGATTCGCCACAAAACAGGAAGTCGTTATAACTCAGGCATGCATTATCCGATCTGCCTCAAAATTCACACGCTTGATAAGCATCCTGACCTGAACACGTTTACATGCCAATATCCAGATATAAATATAGCGCCACCTGCTGGCCACAGGAAATGACATGATTTACGGAGTAATAAACTCCTCCCACAAATTTTTTTGTATCAACACCAAAATTGGGTAGTGTTATCTGAAAGCTCTAGCGATAATATATTGTGAAGATCTAGAGTTTTCGCAGAGGGGCGTGTCCGTGGCGGTATGACAAACCTCAACGCTTCGCCATGGAACAGGAAGTCCTTATAACTCAACCACACAATGTCCGATCTGCCTGAAACTTCACATGGTTGATAAACGTCATCTCTTGAACACATCCACATAACAATATTGAAGTGGGCGTGGCAAAATGACTCGACAGCGCCACCTAGAATAATTAAATGGACGAGCCCCTGAGCTACGAATCACGCACATGCACGAAAATTGGCAAACACCTTAAACATGCCAAAACATACGAAAAAGTCTCTTGGAGCCATATCTCAAACCCAACAGGAAGTCGGATATTTTTGACTTCCTGCCGCGAAAAAGTGGCATTTTTGCCATTTCCAGGCGTTGTATTTTAACGAACTCCTCCTAGGGATTTTATCCGATCGACACCAAAATTGGGTTTTGTCATCTAAAGGCCTTGGCGATGTTAAATTGCGAAGCTTTAGAGTTTTCGTCGATGGGCGTGTCCGTGGCGGCCTCGCAAACTTTGACGATTCGCCACAAAACAGGAAGTCGTCATAACTCAGGCATGCATTACCCGATCTGCCTCAAAATTCACACGTTTGATAAGTGTCCTGACCTGAACACGTTTACATGCCAATATCCAGATACAGAAATAGCGCCACCTACTGGCCACAGGAAATGACATGTTTTACACTGTAACAAACTCCTCCCACAAATTTTTTCGTATCAGCACCAAATTTGAGTGGTGTCATCTGAAAGCTCTATCGGTGATATATTGTTAAGATCTAGAGTTTTTGCAGAGGGGCGTGTCCGTGGCGGCATGACAAACCTCAACGCTTCGCCGTGGAACAGGAAGTCCTTATAACTCAACCACACAAAGTCAGATCAGCCTGAAACTTCACATGGCTCATAAAAGTCCTCTTCTGAACACATCCCCAAAACAGTATAGAGTCAGTCATAATGCCACCTGCTGGCAGAAGGTAGATAGGCTTATAACTCAGCCAAACAACATCCGATCTGCCTGAAACTTCACATGGTTGATTAAACTCCATTACTGAAGGCATCTACATGCCAATCTTAAGTCACAGTTATAGCGCCACCTGCTGGCAGATGGTAGTTTGCATTATAACTCAACCACACAAAGTCCGATCTGCCTGAAAGTTCACATGGTTGATAAAAGTCCTCTCCTGAACACATCTACATAACAACATTGAGTCTGTCATAGCGCCACCTGCTGACAAAAGGCAGTTTGGCTTATAACTCAGCTAAACAATGTTCGATCTGCCTGAAACTTCACATGGTTGATAAGATTCCTCTCCTGGTGACATCTACATGCCAATCTTGAGTCACAGTCATAGCGCCACCTGCTGAGAGGAGGAAGTTTGGCTTAAATTTGTGATTTTCTCAGATTTTTTAAATATATCGGCTTAAATTATTACTGTTCGCTGTTCTCTGTCATCCTGAGGCCACCGGGCGGCGGTGAGCCCGGGTGCGAGGTCCCTATCATCGCTGCTTGCAGCTTTAATTAGGGACCGAGCACCGAAACGGTGCGTAGGCCCTATTGGAATTGCTCCGTTTATTATTAGGGACCGAGCACCGAACGGTGCAAGGCCCTATTGGAATTGCTCCGTTTATTATTATTATTCTTCCGACTTCTTCCGCGGAATGAATCGCAGTTTTGAGGGGCTAAACATGCCCGAAAACTCACGAAACTTTGCACACGCCTCAGAAGTGGCGAAAATTTACGTTTGTTATGGGCTTCGGAAGTGGGCGTGGCAAAATGACTCGACAGCGCCACCTATAAAAATTCAATCGACGAGCCCCCGATCCACGAATCACGCACATGCATGAAAATCGGCACACCCCTCAAACACACCAAAACATACGAAAAAGTCTCAAGGAGCCATATCTCAAACCCAACAGGAAGTCGGATATTTTTAACTTCCTGCAGCGAAAAAGTGGCGTTTTTGCCATTTCCAGGCGTTGTATTTTAACGAACTCCTCCTAGGGATTTTATCCGATCGACACCAAAATTGGGTTTTGTCATCTAAAGGCCTTGGCGATGTTAAATTGCGAAGCTTTAGAGTTTTCGTCGATGGGGGTGTCCGTGGCGGCCTCTCAAACTTTGACGATTCGCCACAAAACAGGAAGTCGTTATAACTCAGGCATGCATTATCCGATCTGCTTCAACTTTCACACGTTTGATAAGAGTCCAGACCTGAACACGTTTACATGCCGATGTCCAGATACAGTTACAGCGCCACCTGCTGGCCACAGGAAATGACATGATTTACAGAATTATAAACTCCTCCCACAAATTTTATCGTATTAGCACCAAAATTGGGTAGTGTTATCTAAAAGCTCTAGCAATGATATATTGTGAAGATCTAGAGTTTTCGGAGAGGGGCGTGTCCGTGGCGGCATGACAAACCTCAACGCTTCGCCATTGACCAGGAAGGCTTTATAACTCAACCACACAATGTCTGATCTGCCTGAAACTTCACATGGTTGATAAAAGTCCTCTCCTGAACACATCCACATAACAATATTGAAGTGGGCGTGGCTAATAGACTCGACAGCGCCACCTACCAAAATTAATCGGACGAGCCCCTGATATATGAATCACACACATGCACGAAAATTGGCACACACCTCAAACACGCCAAAACATAGGAAAAAGTCTCTTGGAGCCATATCTCAAACCCAACAGGAAGTCAGATATTTTTAACTTCCTGCTGTAAAAAAGTGGTGTTTTTGCCATTTCCAGGCGTTGTATTATAACGAACTCCTCCTAGGGATTTTATCCGATCAACACCAAAATTTGGTTTTGTCATCTAAAGGCCTTGGCGATGTTAAATTGCGAAGCTTTTGAGTTTTTATAGATGGGCGTGTCCGTGGCGGCCTCGCAAACTTTGACTATTCGCCACAAAACAGGCAGTCGTTATAACTCAAGCATGCATTATGCGATCTGTCTCAAAATTCACAGGCTTGATAAGAGTCCTGACCTGAACAAGTTTACATGCCGATATCCAGATACAGTTATAGCGCCACCTGCTGGCCACAGGAAATGACATGTTTTACACTGTAACAAACTCTTCCCACAAATTTTATCGTATCAGCACTAAAATTGGGTGGTGTTATCTGAAAGCTCTAGTGGTGATATTTTGTAAAGATCTAGAGTTTTCGCGGAGGGGCGTATCCGTGGCGGCATGACAAACCTCAACGCTTCGCCATGGAACAGGAAGTCCTTATAACTCAACCCAACAATATCCGATCTGCCTAAAACTTCACATGGTTGATAAATGTCCTCTACTGAACATATCCACATAACAATTTTGAATCTGTCATTACGCCACCTGCTGGCAGAAGGTAGTTTGGCTTATAACACAGCCACACAATGTCTAATCTGCCTGAAACTTCACATGGTTGATTAAATTCCTCTCCTGAAGACATCTATATGCCAATCTTGAGTCACAGTTATAGCGCCACCTGCTGACAGGAGGAAGTTTGCCATAAATCTGTGATTTCCTTAGATTTTTTTTAATATATCGGCTTAAATTATTATAGTTCGCTGTTCTCTGTCATCGTAAGGTCACCGGGCGGCGGTGAGCCCGGGTGCGAGGTCCCTATCATCGCTGCTTGCAGCTTTAATTAGGGACCGAGCACCGAACGGTGCAAGGCCCTATTGGAATTGCTCCGTTTATTATTATTATTATTATTATTATTATTATTATTCTTTTCCGGAATGAATCGCGATTTTGAGGGGCTAAACATGCCCGAAAACTCACGGAACTTTGCACACGCCTCAGAAGTGGCGAAAATTTACGTTTATTATGGGTCTCGGAAGTGGGCGTGGCAAAATGACTCGACAGCGCCACCTAGAAAAATTAAACGGACGAGCCCCCGATCCACGAATCACGCACATGCACGAAAATTGGCACACACCTCAAACATGCCAAAACATACGAAAAAGTCTCTTGGAGCCATATCTCAAATCCAACAGGAAGTCAGATATTTTTAACTTCCTGCAGCGAAAAAGTGGCATTTTTGCCATTTCCAGGCGTTGTATTTTAACGAACTCCTCCTAGGGATTTTATCCGATCAACACCAAAATTAGGTTTTGTCATCTAAAGGCCTTGGCGATGTTAAATTGCGAAGCTTTAGAGTTTTCGTCGATGGGTGTGTCCGTGGCGGCTTCGCAAACTTTGACGATTCGCCACAAAACAGGAAGTCATTATAACTCAGTGATACATTATCCGATCTGCCTCAAAATTCACACGCTTGATAAGCGTCCTGACCTGAACACGTTTACATGCCACTATCCAGATACAGTTATAGCGCCACCTGCTGGCCACAGGAAATGACATGTTTTACAGTGTGACAAACTCCTCCCACAAACTTTATTGTACCAGCACCAAATTTGAGTGGTGTTATCTGAAAGCTCTAGCGATGATATATTGTGAAGATCTAGAGTTTTCGCAGAGGGGCGTGTCTGTGGCGGCATGACAAACCTCAACGCTTCGCCATGGAACAGGAAGTCCTTATAACTCAACCACACCAAGTCCGATCAGCCTAAAACTTCACATGCTTGATAAAAGTCCTTTCCCGAACACATCCCCATAACAATAGTGAAGTGGGCGTGGCAAAATGACTCGACAGCGCCACCTATAAAAATTAAACGGACGAGCCCCTGATCTACGAATCACGCACATGCACGAAAATTGGCACACACCTCAACCACGCCAAAACATACGAAAAAGTCTCTTGGAGCCATATCTCAAACCCAACAAGAAGTCGGATATTTTTAACTTCCTGCGGCAAATAAGTGGCATTTTTGCCATTTCCAGGCGTTGTATTTTAACGAACTCCTCCTAGGGATTTTATCTGATCGACACCAAAATTAGGTTTTGTCATCTAAAGGCCTTGGCGATGTTAAATTGTTAAGCTTTAGAGTTTTTGTCAATGGGCGTGTCCATGGCGGCCTCGCAAACTTTGACGATTCGCCACAAAATCGGAAGTCATTATAACTCAGGCATGCATTATCTAATCTGCCTCAAAATTCACATGTTTAATAAGAGTCCTGACCTGAACACATTTACATGGCAATATCCAGATACAGTTACAGCGCCACCTGCTGGCCACAAGAAATGTCATGATTTACAGAGTAATAAACTCCTCCCACAAAATTTTTCGTATCAGCTCCAAGTTTGGTTGGTTGTTATCTGAAAGTTCTAGCAATTACATTTTGTTAGGGTCTGAAATTTTCACAGAAGGGCGTGTCTGTGGCAGCATGACAAACCTCAACGCTTCGCCATGGAACAGGAAGTCCTCATAACTCAACCACACAAAGTCCGATCAGCCTGAAACTTCACATGGTTGATAAAAGTCCTCCCCTGAACACATTCACATAACAATATTGAGTCACAGTCATAGCGCCACCTGATAGCAGAAGGTAGTTTGGCTTATAACTCAGCCAAACAATGTCCGATCTGCCTGAAAATTCACAGGTTAGATGAGATGCCTCTCCTAAAGACATCTACATGCCGATCTTGAGTCACAGTTATAGCGCCACCTGCTGACAGGAGGAAGTTTTGCATAAATCTGTGATTTTTCTCAGGTTCTTTATATATATCGGCTGAAATTAATAATGTTCGCTGTTCTCTGTTATCCTGAGGCTACCGGGCGGCGGTGAGCCTGGGTGCGAGGTCCCTATCATCGCTGCTTGCAGCTTTAATTATTCTTCTTCTTCTTCTTCTTCCGCGGAATGAATCGCGGTTTTGAGGGGCTAAACATGCCCGAAAACTCACGCAACTTTGCACACGCCTCAGAAGTGGCGAAAATTTACGTTTGTTATGGGCTTCGGAAGTGGGCGTGGCAAAATGACTCGACAGCGCCACCTAGAAAAATTAAACGGACGAGCCCCCGATCCACGAATCACGCACATGCACGAAAATTGGCACACACCTCAAACACACCAAAACATACGAAAAAGTCTCTTGGAGCCATATCTCAAACCCAACAGGAAGTCGGATATTTTTAACTTCCTGCGGCGAAAAAGTGGCGTTTTTGCCATTTCCAGGCGTTGTATTTTAACGAACTCCTCCTAGGGATTTTATCCGATCAACACCAAAATTGGGTTTTGTCATCTAAAGGCCTTGGCGATGTTAAATTGCGAAGCTTTAGAGTTTTCGTCGATGGGCGTGTCCGTGGCGGCCTCGCAAACTTTGACGATTCGCCACAAAAGAGGAAGTCGTTATAACACAGGCATGCATTATCTGATCTGCCTCAAAATTCATAAGCTTGATAAGCGTCCTGACCTGAACAAGTTTACATGCCGATATCCAGATACAGTTACAGCGCCACCTGCTGGCCACAGGAAATGACATGATTTACAGAATTATAAACTCCTCCCACAAATTTTATCGTATCAACACCAAAATTGAGTGGTGTTATCTGAAAGCTCTAGCGATGATATATTGTGAAGATCTAGAGTTTTCGCAGAGGGGCGTGTCCGTGGCGGTATGACAAACCTCAACACTTCGCCATGGAACAGGAAGTCCTTATAACTTAACCACACAATGTGCGATCTGCCTGAAACTTCACAAGGTTGATAAAAGTTCTCTCCTGAGCACATCTTCATAACAATATTGAAGTGGGCGTGGCAAAATAACTCGACAGCGCCACCTACAAAAATTAATCGGACAAGCCCCTGATCTACGAATCACGCACATTTACGAAAATTAGCACGCACCTCAAACATGCCAAAACATACGAAAAAGTCTCTTGGAGCCATATCTTAAACCCAACAGGAAGTCGGTTATTTTTAACTTCCTGCGGCGAAAAAGTGGCATTTTTGTCATTTCCAGGCGTTGTATTTTAACGAACTCCTCCTAGGGATTTTATCCGATCGACACCAAAATATGGTTTTGTCATCTAAAGGCCTTGGCGATGTTAAATTGCGAAGCTTTAGAGTTTTCGTCGATGGGCGTGTCCGTGGCGGCCTTGCAAACTTTGATGATTCGCCACAAAACAGGAAGTCGTTATAACTCTGGCATGCATTATCCGATCTGCCTCAAAATTCACACATTTGACAACAGTCCTGACCTGAACACGTTTATATGCTGATATCCAGTTAGAGTTATAGCGCCACCTGCTGGCCACAGGAAATGACATGTTTTACATTGTAATATACTCCTTCCGCAAACTTTATTATATCAGCACCAAATTTGAGTGATGTTATTTGAAAGCTCTAGCGGTAATATATTTTAAAGATCTAGAGATTTTGCAGAAGGGCGTGTCCGTGGCGGCATGACAAACCTCAACGCTTCGCCATGGAACAGGAAATGATTATAACTCAACCACACAATGTCCGATCTGCCTGAAACTTCACATGGTTGATGAAAGTCCTCTCCTAAGCACCTCTACATAATTATATTGAGTCTGTCATAGCGTCACCTGCTGGCAGAAGGCATTTTGGCTTATAACTCAGCCACACAAAGTCTGACCAGCCTGAAAATTTACATGGTTGATTAAAATCCTCTCCTGAAGACATCTACATGCCAATATCGAGTCACAGTCATAGCGCCACCTGCTGGCAACAGGAAATTACATATAACTCAGCCAAACAATGTCCGATCTGGCTGAAAATTCACATGGTTGATAAGATTCCTCTACTGAAGTCATCTACATGCAAATCTTGAGTCACAGTCATAGCGCCACCTGCTGACAAGAGAAAGTTTGGCATGAATCTGTGATTTTCTCAGGTTCTTTATATAAATCGGCTTAAATTAAAATTGTTTGCTGTTCTCTGTCATCCTGAGGCCACCGGGCGGCGGTGAGCCCGGGTGCGAGGTCCCTATCATCGCTGCTTGCAGCTTTAATTATTATTAGGGACCGAGCACCGAAACGGTGCGTAGGCCCTATTGGAATTGCTCCGTTTTTTATTATTATTATTAGGGACCGAGCACCGAACGGTGCAAGGCCCTATTGGAATTGCTCCGTTTATTATTATTATTATTATTATTATTATTATTCTCGTCCGGAATGAATCGCGGTTTTGAGGGGCTGAACATGCCCGAAAACTCACGCGACTTTGCACACGCCTCAGAAGTGGCGAAAATTTACGTTTATTATGGGCTTCGGAAGTGGGCGTGGCAAAATGACTCGACAGCGCCACCTAGAAAAATTAAACGGACGAGCCCCCGATCCACGAATCACGCACATGCACGAAAATTGGCACACACCTCAAACATGGCAAAACATACGAAAAAGTCTCTTGGAGCCATATCTCAAACCCAACAGGAAGTCGGATATTTTTAACTTCCTGCGGCGAAAAAGTGGCGATTTTGCCATTTCCAGGCGTTGTATTTTAACGAACTCCTCCTAGGGATTTTATCCGATTGACACCAAAATTGGGTTTTGTCATCTAAAGGCCTTGGCGATGTTAAATTGCGAAGCTTTAGAGTTTTCATCGATGGGCGTGTCCGTGGCGGCCTCACAAACTTTGACGATTCGCCACAAAAGAGGAAGTCGTTATAACTCAGGCATGCATTATCAGATCTGCCTCAAAATTCACACGTTTGATAAGAGTCCTGACCTGAACACGTTTACATGCTGATATCCAGATACAGTTACAGCGCCACCTGCTGGCCACAGGAAATGACATGATTTACGGAGTTATAAACTCCTCCCACAAATTTTATCGTATCAACACCAAAATTGAGTGGTGTTATCTGAAAGCTCTAGCGATGTTATATTGTGAAGATCTAGAGTTTTTGCAGAGAGGCGTGTCTGTGGCGGTATGACAAACCTCAACGCTTCGCCATGGAACAGGAAGTCCTTATAACTCAACCACACAATGTCTGATCTGCCTGAAACTTCACATGGTTGATAAACGTAATCTCTTGAACACATCCACATAACAATATTGAAGTGGGCGTGGCAAAATGACTAGACAGCGCCACCTAGAAAAATTAAACGGACGAGCCCCCGATCTACGAATCACGCACATGCACGAAAATTGGCACACACCTCAAACATGCCAAAACATACGAAAAAGTCTCTTGGAGCCATATCTCAAACCCGACAGGAAGTCGGATATTTTTAACTTCCTGTGGCGAAAAAGTGGCACTTTTGCCATTTTCAGGCGTTGTATTTTAACAAACTCCTCCTAGGAATTTTATCTGATCGACACCAAAATTGGGTTTTGTCATCTTAAAGCCTTGGCAATGTTAAATTGCGAAGCTTTAGAGTTTTCATCGATGGGCGTGTCCGTGGCGGCCTCGCAAACTTTGATGATTCGCCACAAAACAGGAAGTCTTCATAACTCAGGCATGCATTATTCGATCTGCCTCAAAATTCACACATTTAATAACAGTCCTGACCTGATCAGGTTTACGTGCCGATATCCAGTTACAGTTATAGCGTCACCTGCTGGCCACAGGAAATGACATGTTTGACATCGTAACAAACTCCTCCCACAAACTTTCCCGTATCAGCACCAAAATAGAGTGGTGTCATCTGAAAGCTCCAGCGATGATATATTGTGTAGATCTAGAGCTTTTGCAGAGGGGCGTGTCTGTGGTGGCATGACAAACCTCACCGCTTCGCCATGGAACAGGAATTTCTTATAACTCAACCACACAATGTCCGATCTGCCTGAAACTTCACATGATTGACTAAAGTCCTCTCTTAAGCACATCTACATAGTAATATTGAGTCAGAGTCATAGCGCCACCTGCTGGCAGAAGGAATTTTGGCTTGTAACTCGGCCACACAATGTCAGATTTGCCTAAAATGTCACATGGTTGATGAAAGTCCTCTCCTAAACACATCTACATAATAATATTGAGTCTTTAATAGCGCCACCTGCTGGCAGAATGTAGTTTGTCTTAAAACACAATCTCCACACAATCTCTGATCTGCCTGAAACTTCACATGGTTGATAAAGTCCGCTCCTGAACACATCCACATAACAATATTGAGTCAGTCATAACGCCACCTGCTGGCAGAAGGTAGTTTGGCTTATAACTCAGCCACACAATGTCCTATGTGCCTGAAACTTCACATGGTTGATAAGATTCCTCTCCGGAAGACATCTACATGCCAATCTTAAGTCACAGTTATAGCGCCACCTGCTGACAGGAGGAAGTTTGGCATAAATCTGTAATTTTCTTAGATTTTTTTTATATATTGGCTTAAATTATTATTGTTCGCCGTTCTCTGTCATCGTAAGGTCACCGGGCGGCGGTGAGCCCGGGTGCGAGGTCCCTATCATCGCTGCTTGCAGCTTTAATTATTAGGGACCGAGCACCGAACGGTGCAAGGCCCTATTGGAATTGCTCCGTTTATTATTATTATTCTTTTCCGGAATGAATCGCGATTTTGAGGGCCTTACCATGCCCGAAAACTCACGAAACTTTGCACACCCCTCAGAAGTGGCGAAAATTTACGTTTGTTATGGGTTTTGGAAATGGGCGTGGCAAAATGACTCGACAGCGCCACCTAGAAAAATTAAACGGACAAGCCCCCGATCCACGAATCACGCACATGTAAGAAAATCGGCACACACCTCAAACATGCCAAAACATACAAAAAAGTCTCTTGGAGCCATATCTCAAACCCAACAGGAAGTCGGATATTTTTAACTTCCTGCGGCGAAAAAGTGGCATTTTTGCCATTTCCAGGCGTTGTATTTTAACGAACTCCTCCTAGGGATTTTATCCGATCGACACCAAAATTGGGTTTTGTCATATAAAGGCCTTGGCGATGTTAAATTGCGAAGCTTTAGAGTTTTCGTCGATGGGCGTGTCCGTGGCGGCCTCGCAAACTTTGACGATTCGCCACAAAACAGGAAGTCGTTATAACTCAGGCATGCATTATCCGATCTGCCTCAAAATTCACACGTTTGATAAGAGTCCTGACCTGAACACGTTTACATGCCGATATCCAGATACAGTTATAGCGCCACCTACTGGCCACAGGAAATGACATGTTTTACACTGTAACAAACTCCTCTTACAAATTTTTTCGTATCAGCACCAAATTTGGGTTGTGTTATCTGAAAGCCTTAGCGATGATATATTGTGAAGATCTAGAGTTTTCGGAGAGGGGCGTGTCCGTGGCGGCATGACAAACCTCAACGCTTCGCCATGGAACAGGAAGTCCTTATAACTCAACCACACAAAGTCTGATCTGCCTGAAACTTCACATAGTTGATAAAAGTCCTCTCCTGAACACATCCCCATAACAATATTGAAGTGGGCGTGGCAAAATGACTCGACAGCGCCACCTATAAAAATTAAACGGACGAGCCCCTGATCTACGAATCACACACATGCACGAAAATTGACACACACCTCAAACATGCCAAAACATACAAAAAAGTCTCTTGGAGCCATATCTCAAACCCAACAGGAAGTCGGATATTTTTAACTTCCTGCGGCAACTAAGTGGCATTTTTGCCATTTCCAGGCGTTGTATCTTAACGAACTCCTCCTAGGGATTTTATCCGATCGACACCAAAATTGGGTTTAGTCATCTAAAGACCTTGGCGATGTTAAATTGCGAAGCTTTAAAGTTTTTGTCAGTGGGCGTGTCCGTGGCGGCCTCGCAAACTTTGATGATTCGCCACAAAACCGGAAGTCATTATATCTCAGGCATGCATTATCCAATCTGCCTCAAAATTCACATGTTTAATAAGAGTCCATACCAGAACACGTTTACATGCCAATATCCAGATACAGTTATAGCGCCACCTGCTGGCCACAGGAAATTACATGATTTACAGAGTTACAAACTCCTCCCACAAATTTTATCGTATCAGCACCAAAACTGGGTGGTGTTATCTGAAAGTTCTAGCGATGATATATTGTAAAGATCTAGAGTTTTTACAGAGGGGCGTGTCCGTGGCGGCATGACAAACCTCAACGCTTCGCCATGGAACAGGAAGTCCTTATAACTCAACCACACAATGTCCGATCTGCCTGAAACTTCACATGGTTGATAAAAGTCCTCTCCTGAACACATCCACATAACAATATTGAGTCAGTCATAACGCCACCTGCTGGCAGAAGGTAGTTTGGCTTATAACTCAGCCAAACAATGTCCGATCTGCCTGAAAATTCACAGGTTAGATGAGATGCCTATCCTAAAGACATCTACATGCCAATCTTGAGTCACAGTTATAGCGCCACCTGCTGACAGGAGGAAGTTTGGCATAAATCTGTGATTTTTCTCAGGTTCTTTATATATATCGGCTGAAATTAATATTGTTCGCTGTTCTCTGTTATCCTGAGGCTACCGGGCGGCGGTGAGCCTGGGTGCGAGGTCCCTATCATCGCTGCTTGCAGCTTTAATTATTATTATTATTATTCTCGTCCGGAATGAATCGCGGTTTTGAGGAGCTAAACATGCCCGAAAACTCACGCAACTTTGCACACGCCTCAGAAGTGGTGAAAATTTACGTTTATTATGGGCTTCGGAAGTGGGCGTGGCAAAATGACTCGACAGCGCCACCTAGAAAAATTAAACGGACGAGCCCCCGATCCACGAATCACCCACATGCACGAAAATTGACACACACCTCAAACATGCCAAAACATACGAAAAAGTCTCTTGCAGCCATATCTCAAACCCAACAGGAAGTCAGATATTTTTAACTTCCTGTGGCGAAAAAGTGGCGTTTTTGCCATTTCCAGGCGTTGTATTTTAACGAACTCCTCCTAGGGATTTTATCCGATCGACACCAAAATTGGGTTTTGTCATCTAAAGGCCTTGGCGATGTTAAATTGCGAAGCTTTAGAGTTTTCATAGATGGGCGTGTCCGTGGCGGCCTCGCAAACTTTGACGATTCGCCACAAAAGAGGAAGTCGTTATAACTCAGGCATGCATTATCAGATCTGCCTCAAAACTCACACGCTTGATAAGCGTCCTGACCTGAACACGTTTATATGCCAATATCCAGATACAGTTATAGCGCCACCTGCTGGCCACAGGAAATGACAAGATTTACGGAGTAATAAACTCCTCCCACAAATTTTTTTGTATCAGCTTCAAAATTGGGTGGTGTTATCTAAAAGCTCTATCGATGATATATTGTGAAGATCTAGAGTTTTCGCAGAGGGGCGTGTCCGTGGCGGTATGACAAACCTCAATGCTTCACCATGGAACAGGAAGTCCTTATAACTCAACCACACAATGTCCGATCTGCCTGAAACTTCACATGGTTGATAAACGTAATCTCTTGAACACATCCACATAACAATATTGTAGTGGGCGTGACAAAACGACTCGACAGCGCCACCTAGAAAAATTAAACAGACGAGCCCCCGAGCTACGAATCACGCACATCCACGAAAATTGGCACACACCTTAAACATGCCAAAACATACGAAAAAGTCTCTTGGAGCCATATCTCCAACCCAACAGGAAGTCAGATATTTTTGACTTCCTGCGGCGAAAAAGTGGCGTTTTTGCCATTTCCAGGTGTTGTATTTTAACGAACTCCTCCTAGGGATTTTATCTGATCGACACCAAAATTGGGTTTTGTCATCTAAAGGCCTTGGCGATGTTAAATTGCGAAGCTTTAGAGTTTTTGTCGATGGGCGTGTCCGTGGCGGCCTCGCAAACTTTGACGATTCGCCACAAAACAGGAAGTCGTTATAACTCAGGCATGCATTATCCGATCTGCTTCAAATTTCACACGTTTGATAAGAGTCCTGACCTGAACACGTTTACATGCCGATATCCAGATATAGTTATAGCGCCACCTGCTGGTCACAGGAAATGACATGTTTTACACTGTAACAAACTCCTCCCACAAATTTTATGGTATCAGCACCAAATGTAAGTGGTGTCATCTGAAAGCTCTAGCGATGATATATTGTGAAGATCTAGAGTTTTTGCAGAGGGGCGTGTCCGTGGCGGCATGACAAACCTCAACGCTTCGCCATGGAACAGGAAGTCCTCATAACTCAACCACACAAAGTCCGATCAGCCTGAAACTTCATATGGTTGATAAAAGTCCATCACTGAACACATCCACATAACAATATTGAAGTGGGTGTGGCTATATGACTCGACAGCGCCCCCTAAAAAAATTAAACGGACGAGCCCCTGATCTATGAATCACGCACATGCACGAAAATTGGCACACACCTCAAACACGCCAAAACATACGAAAAAGTCTCTTGGAGCCATATCTCAAACCCAACAGGAAGTCGGATATTTTTAACTTCCTGTGGCCAAAAAGTAGCGTTTTTGCCATTTTCAGGCGTTGTATCTTAACGAACTCCTCCTAGGGATTTTATCTGATTGACACCAAAATTGGGTTTTGTCATCTTAAAGCCTTGGTGATGTTAAATTGCGAAGCTTTAGAGTTTTCATCGATGGGCGTGTCCGTGGCGGCCTCGCAAACGTTGATGATTCGCCACAAAACAGGAAGTCATTATAACTCAGGCATGCAATATTCGATCTGCCTCAAAATTCACACATTTAATAACAGTCCCGACCTGAACAGGTTTACGTGCCGATATCCAGTTACAGTTATAGTGCCACCTGCTGGCCACAGGAAATGACATGTTTGACACTGTAACAAACTCCTCCCACAAACTTTCCCATATCAGCACCAAAATAGAGTGGTGTCATCTGAAAGCTCTAGCAATGATATATTGTGAAGATCTAGAGTTTTCGCAGAGGGGCGTGTCTGTGGTGGCATGACAAACCTCAATGCTTCGCCATGGAACAGGAAGTTATTATAACTCAAACACAAAATGTCTGATCTGCCTGAAACTTCACATGGTTGATAAAAGTCCTCTTCTGAACAAATCTACATAACAATATTGAGTCAGTCATAGCGCCACCTGCTGGCAGTAGGTACATTGTCTTATAACTCAACCACACAAACTCCGATCTGCCTGAAACTTCACATGGTTGATTAAATTCCATTACTGAAGGCATCTACATGCCAATCTTAAGTCACAGTTATAGCGCCACCTGCTGGCAGATGGTAGTTTGCAGTATAACTCAACCACACAAAGTCCGATCTGGCTGAAACTTCACAAGGTTGATAAAAGTCCTCTCCTGAGCACATCTACATAACAACATTGAGTTTGTTATAGCGCCACCTGCTGACAAAAGGCAGTTTGGCTTATAACTCAGCCAAACAATGTCCGATCTGCCTAAAACTTCACATGGTTGATAAGATTCCTCTCCTGAAGACATCTACATGCCAATCGTGAGTCACAGTTATAGCGCCACCTGCTGACAGGAGGAAGTTTGGCATAAATCTGTGATTTTTCTCAGATTTTTTAAATATATTGGCTTAAATTATTACTGTTCGCTGTTCTCTGTCATACTGAGGCCACCGGGTGGCGGTGAGCCCGGGTGCGAGGTCCCTATCATCGCTGCTTGCAGCTTTAATTATAATTAGCACTGCTTGTGTGCATTTCCTCTTCTTGTTGAATCGCTAGATGTCTCCTCAATTGTAAGTCAGTTTGGACAAAAGCATCTGCTAAACGACTAAATGTAAATGAGCCAAGGTAAGATTTACACTATTATGGTGTTTAAGGACTGAAAGAGCTAAAAGGAAGGAAAGGGATTCCCTAAATTAAGTGATTCAGCAGCATTAGACTTTAGAATTTAATAAAGTGAGCGTGTTTAGCCTCAGAGACAGA
The DNA here is from genome assembly GCF_052040795.2 of Danio rerio. Lineage (NCBI taxonomy): Eukaryota > Metazoa > Chordata > Actinopteri > Cypriniformes > Danionidae > Danio > Danio rerio. The sequence continues at coordinate 29,211,317 of NC_141043.1, forward strand.
AAACTGCAAGTAAATTTGGTCTGCATCACTAACTCAAGACTGTTAATGTACTTTGAACTGTCTCTTTCTAGCTGCCTAACTTGTGTAAATAATAAATGCACTTGCTATAACAGTCCTCGAAAGTGAGAATGTCAAAATGGATTCAGTTTATCAGATACAAATGCACCATAGAAGTATGCTTGTGCCAAATAAACAATGACAAAGTAGTGATGTCACAATTACCAGTTTCAGGTTAAACCATGGTACATTTTATAATAGTTCATACCACGATATCAAATTGTCATGATCATAAAAACTGTGATTGATAATCGCAATTTTGAAAACTCACTGTAAATCCTATAGCATTAAGATTAGCTAATCGTTAAAGGCTGCAATGTAAATGCATGTTTATGTAGACAGTTATTACAAATATATTTATATATTACATACAAGTGTTTCCTCTAGGATTGTTTCCAGTTGTGGTGGCAGGTCTTTTACACAGATCTTCTAACTACATGACAAATGTTGTGAGCATAGAATCATGTAATAAGAGCTTGCAAAACTCTGTTTGCACGCCGATTTCTGATGTTTGTGCACAAAACTTCTTGCGCCTTCTCAAATAGGCCATTTTGAGGGATGTAAACAAAAACAATGGTCTCAACGTATTTCCTGTTTTACATTTTTAATTTCTATAGCTTCTATAACATCCAAAAAGAGCCACATATTGATAAATAATGTTGTGAGAGCTGTTTTAACATTAAGTTATGATTGAATTGCTTCTTGTTACAGTTATGAAAAAGTTTGATAACAAGCAAGAAATAGGCCAATTACATGACCACATTGAAATGGTTTATACATGCTGGCCAAGCGCATTTCTTCTTGTAAACTCTCAAAAAAAAAAAAACCTGTGGTTTGGTGTGTTTGTGTAACATGTATGTCACCAAGAGTTATTAGATTTGCTAGGAATATTTATAAATTTCTCTCTAATAGACCTAAAGAACGGCCTGAAGTAGAGTGAAATGGACATAAACTCCAGCAAGATAAAGTCATTGTATGCAGAACCACAGACATTTATCTATAAATAAAATATAGTTATGGAAACTGTTCATCATATCTGAAAGCTATGCCATGTTTGCTGGCCTAACACATTGCGCAGCCTTATCAGTCAGTCAGCATGTAACTTTAAAGGGTTAAACAAATATTGCCCAGCACTACTACGATTACAGAGAAGTTCAACTGTTATAATTAACTTACATTTTAATATGTCTTGGTGCGATTACAACCCGCTATAAAAATAGCAACAATTGAAGGTTTTGAATGAGAAGCTGTAATGTAGCCGTGGCGGGAATGAATTTTGGTGTAATGCCCCGCCATAAAAGTACGAATGTAGTAAAAACCATGTATACACTGATAAAGTATGTTGCACTCCTTTTATTTAAAGAGTGTGCTGCACAATATTGATTTTTTTTATGAAGCAGTAGTTTTGTGACAAACTAAGAAAACATGGATCTCCGTGTTTGCATGTGCCAGTTAAAAGGCTGATTGATTTAGAAAATAAAAATGTACCTATAACAATACACAAAAAAAAAAAAACTATGAACATAAAATAATACAAACATAAGTAAACAAATCCATAATGCAGAGATCCACTTCAATGCTGCTTGGCACAAAATCACATTAAGCTGCCAATTTGTTGTTGTTTGTTGATTTTAACACACAAAACTTAGTGGAAAGTGTGCGAGACATTTATTTATGAACATTTTGAGGCTCATGTAATGTAAATAATACATGTAATAGGTCTACATTAATGTGAAATGAGCTAAATATAGTCTTTAAAATTGTCATAGGTCTCAGCAATATTCACCTTATTCTCCATGGGCGCAGCTTGGAGAGCTCATTCACTTCCATTCATTTTTAGACGTTAAAAACAGCTCGTTTTGCAGTTTGATGTTGCAAACTGATATTTGCTTATTATCTTATTCTATTTTGTGTGTATAGTCATGCAAACACTTGTTTGTAAAGCAAGAATTTTGACCGTTTTCTGCCGTTTATTATTCCTTGTAATTTCGACCATAGGCAGCTGAATCGGAAGTTCAAAAACTATTGCAAAAACAAGCGCATTTTCGCACTGAAAAAAACACAACACAACCCTATTTTGAGCCATTTATAACAAAACTGTGATAACTTTGGTCCCTATTATCATTATATGAACTTTTCAAACATCTCTATAATATCTTCATTCATACTTCTTTAGGTTTAGTCCCTTATTCAGAGGTCACCACAGCGGAATGGGCCGCCTACTAGTCCAGCATATATTTTGCATAGCAGATGCCCTTCCAGCCACAACCCAGTAATGGAAAACACACATACAGTCACACACACTCATAACTCAACACTCGCACACCAATTTAGTTTACCCAATTCCCCTATAGCACATGTCTTTGGACTGTGGGAGAACCAGAGCACCCAGAGGGAACAAGAGGAGAAAATGCAAACTCCACACAGAAACTGACCCAGCTGGGACTCAAACTGCTGCTTTAGTATTTTTTATAATAGTAAAAAGTATCCCCTACCTGGGTGTGGAAGTTAGCAATGGTGGTGGTCTCGATGTCCTTTTTACCAAGGATTTCCACCTTGACAGGTGTGTTTGGGAAATTGAAGGCAAAATAGTCCAAGAAGTCGGGCAGGTATGCAGCTGCTCCATGCACCACAGCGAGCGCGTAACGTGCAGCTCCTTTAGGCTGTTCAGCAAAGGCCAGTTTCATAAATTCCTGGGCAAACTTTTCCGTTTCTCCGGGCCGAAGTAAGGACAGTTCATCGGCATAAGCATGCAGTACGGACGCCCCTCCGTTGGGCTGCTTTTCCTCATGGATGAGTCTGCTGAAGCAGGTGTTGGTTTGAAGCCACGAGCTGCGGATGTAGTGGTCTTGATGTGTGAGGAACGGCTTCTTCGCCTCTTTAGGAGCGTCGTACTCCCCTAAGTCTTTTTCTTCTTTGATGTACGCATGTCCCACAGGGTCTTCAGAAAGCGGTGGAGTGTCTCCTGAACACACCGTCTGGACCTCCTTATGGTGCATCCGTAACTTCTTGCCACGCTCATCTTCGCGATGCCGCTTCTTCTTCTTCTTTTTCTTCAGTAGGTATTCCTCCAGGGTCTGGGTTTTGCCATTCTCGCCGTGGGGCTCTGAATAGATTAGGAGAGAAGGCAGAGCATCAGATAAATATCACTTGTTTACAGTTCTAGGTGTTTGTCTATGTCACAGATGTCAAATCCATTCCAGGGCCGCAGCTCTGCAGTTTACATCCATCCCTGCTTCAACGCACTTGCCTGTAGGTTTCAAACAAGCCTGAAGGACTCGATTAGTTTGATCGGGTGTGTTTAATTAGGGTTAAAGCTAAACTGTGCAGAGGACTGGATTTGACACCTGAGGTCTATGTAAATAATAAACATAAAATAGACAGGGCTTCTTGAACATTTTTAAGTACATTGATGGTAATGAAAATATAATACAGCCCTAGACATTTGTCAATCCTGAAATATTATAATAGTATAATACAGAGTTTGAGGAGAGTTTATGAAGACAAACTTAAAATATATTAATAAAATACAACAGCTTTAAACAACTCTCAGACACTGCAATATGAAAATAACCTTTACTATACCGCCTGATCGCACTGTATAAAAGAGAAGCTTTTAAGTACTTTACTGAAAGACTTCTAAATCAAGACAATTAATTTAGAAGCAAAATGATTCAAGTCAGGCATTTTTTAAAAGATATTTGTTGTCATTTTTTAACAAACTCCATACTACAGTTCAAGTTGTTAGAACAGCTTGCATCTACTTTGGGTTAAGAAAGTTCATATATTTATATTGCACAACAAAAACTTATAAGCCTAATTTTTTCGCAGTCAATGTATTTTTTAATGGCATGACTTTCTATGATTTCAACCTCTTTTTAAAACATTAAGTTGTAAAAGAAACGCATTAAAACTTTTTTAAAGCTGACAGAAATCTTGACATCTTTGTAAGATACTCCAAAGCGAAATCTACATTCATTTACAAACCATAGTGACCCCAGTTTCAGCCACAATTCCGTGAATACTACTGATGTTGTTACTAACTAATTAATATCAATTCTATTTCTTAATCAAGAACACTGGTGGTAGGAAGTTACAATCATAGTACAAAACGGTCCTGTGATAGAGTACAGGCTGATTTCTATATAGAGTACATGAAACTGCAATACACATTAAACAATAGCATGGCATTATTATTATTATTGTATGTTGTTAATGAATCAGTATGCTGTTATGCAATCAGTATCAGGGATACTAAACAGTAAACATGAAAGGCGAAAGGAGAGCGCCTTTAGTGCTGAGAGACTGAAACAATAAGTTATATTATTAATTTAAAAGCACTCTCGCGGGTGTGAAAACTTTCTTTTTCGCTCATATTGAGCAGAACTGTTCTTCTGCACGTACAGTGAGCTCGTGTGAATGGGGGCGTGCTCGCGCATGGGTTAGCAGCGAGGCTAACGGCACTTTCTCCGCACACTTCTCAGCTTGGAAGTCAGCCAGAAATGTAAAATGGTTTAGCTCGCGTGTAAACAACGATAAAATTACCTTTCTTTTTCTTGCACTCCCCCACTTTGACGTTAGCCTCGGCGTTTTCCTTCTTGGGCTTGAGTTTGGCGTCCTTCTCGATGTGTTTGGGCTTGTTGTTGAGGGGCTTGGCCTTCGCTACTTTGAGCGGCGTGAAAGTGAACAGCGGGGACGGCGGCTGGACCGTCTTCTGCGGGACGTGGGCTACTGCTGCTCCTGCTGCTGGTGTGACTTTGCGCGGCGGCCAGACCGGAGGTACTTCTTTCTTGGAGCTGTGGTTGTGATGGTGGTGGTGGTGGCGGTGTGGCACGAGTGCCTGCTCTTTGCTGAAGTTGCGCGCTTGGTTGTTCTGTTGTTGGTGCGGTGGATGCGCTCGTTGTTGCTCATGTTGGTGACTGTGTTGGTGGTGATGTAGCTTTATTTTCTTTGCTTCCTTCTCCGATCTCTCACGCTTGTCATCGGGCGGCGAACATTCGCGTTTTTTCTTCTTTTTCTTTTCTTTGGTGGCTTTGTCAAAGCTGTCCCTGCTCTTCTCCTCTACTTTGACGCGCAGCAGATCGACCTGTGCAGCCATTTTGCACGTAAATTTAAAAGGCTTTAAGAGGGACTTTTTGCGCATGTCAACTGGGAGTTGTAGTTCTTGTGCGCGTGGCCAATCGGAGCTCATGCGTTTGTAGTTTTTCCGCTTATAATGCGCATGCGCACAACTTTTAGCTTTGTGGGAAGTGTTGTTTCCGCGATGCCCTGCTTCTTGGGCTGCGTGCGCTGCTGCACGCACCCGTCCGGTGACTGACGTAATGCTGAAGCAGATTCACGGGTCTGGGCGGTTCCGTTTCGCGGAGAGGAGGTTCATTTCTATGCGCTCACAATCAGCAAAACAGCCACAGACAACATCCGGATGGCCATCGTGGTTGCGCGGTCTTAGATTAATATGAAGGGGTGTTAGACAGGACGTTGTTTAGCTTTTTATACACGCAATTTTTTGGTTTATTATACATTAGATAGATCAGACAGACGTCTTCGGTTACTGCGGCATGAGCATCGCGTTTTTGAGCCAGGCTGTCTGTCAAATTAAAAATAGCCATGTCCGATTCGTGAACGAGGCGTTCTTGAGAGTCGGATATTTTCAGTCGGATCTTTTTTTGTTGAACCTGCTCATAAAACTGATTTGAACGATTCATCACAAGTCGAACTGCATTGGTTCACGATGCTTTTGGGTCAACAACTCGACTGAGAAACAAAGCTTAAAGTATTTATTTGAAGTAGAAATTTACTGATTTGAATAAAAAAGGGTAATGGTAGCATTTTTAATTGTAAATTAGATTTAGGATCTAAATGACTACAGACTCAATTATGATGTAATTTAGGTTTGTTCATGTTATGACGTAATTACATTTCAATAGAACTGAGTCGCAGAATCGATTTGTCTTTTTCTTTGATGTGAACTCTTCCAAAGTGTTTGTTCACGATGGTTGATTTCCCACTTCTGGTGTTTCCTTATAAGACAATTTCTTTATTATTGTTTTTCTTTGTTACCCTGACAATGCGTTTGTACTCTGTGTCTGTAGTGTATACTTACTTTATTCTGTTAAATAATAACCCCTTAATAAGTGTGAGAAAACCATGTTTTTTTTGTTTCAATAAGAATAGAGATGTGAATCTTCATTTGTTTCACAATTGAATTTGATCACTATTTAAAGCAGTCGTGTAGCCAGTCTATTGAAAGGGGTGCTTCCTTTTTTTCTGAAAAAAGTGGACATTTTTGCAGTTATCCAACTCATTTTCTATTAAATTATGCAATTTAAATACTGCATTTTAGTGACATTTTAAGCACTGTATTTAGCTGGATTAGCTTGTCGGATGGTCACCATATGCACACTTTTTGATGTACCAAAAATTTTCTAATGATTTAGAATAAAGAAGTATGAAGAGGCTATTACTTTTAGGCTAGTTCATGATACATCACTAGGGGGTAAATAGCAGTCTGTTAAAGTTTTAAATTTAAAACTGAGCTATTGTCATTTATTTGGCAAATAACAAACTGGCCAGCACATTCAACTTTCCTCTGTCTCAGAACTTGACCATTTTAATAATAAAAAATAAACATCATAATAATAATGTAAGTCTTCATAATTTGTCTAGCTTTTCCTGTAAACAAAAAGTACATTTGAATATTTCTGGATAACAACAATAGCCTAATAAGTATTAATATGTACCACTTTTGGTGCGTCACAACTTTTTTTTTTTTTTTTAAGAAAAAATGACCAATAAAAAGGTTAGACATTTAGAATAAAAGTAACTTTTAAAATGTTTTCTTAATAACAATAATACAGTGAAATTTGACTTTACTTGCATCAGAATCTGCTTGGTCTTAAAGCCTTTTTCAATGAGTTATTTTGATAACTTATGGTATAACAAGTCAAAATAAGACAAATGAGCTTATGTATAGGACAAATTCTGCATCTTTGTCAGCGAACCCCCTTTCTACGGGCCTGTAGAGCGTAATGATTCAATAATAAAACAATTCTTGAAACATTATCATTCTTTCCAGTTGTTTTCATTGCTATATTGATAGATACAGCATTGTTATGTCATTCTTAATAAATGCAAAGAAGACACAGATCCAATACATTTAGTCATTCGGTTTAGTCCCGTTATTATTCAGGGGTCACTATACAGCGGAATGAACTACCAACTAATCCAGCATGTTTTTCACAGCGGATGCCCTTCTAGCTGCAACCCATCACTGGGAAACACCCATACACTCGCATTTACTACAGCCAATTTAGCTTGTTCAATTCACCTATAGCGCATGTCTTTGGACAAGGAGGAAACCGGAGCATCTGGAGGAAACCCATGTGAACACAGGGAGAACTCCACACAGAAATGCCATTTGACCCAGCTGGGGCTTGAGCCAGCAATCTTCTTGCTGTAAGGCGATCGTGCTAACCACAGAGCCATCATGTCACCCCATATCTAATACAATAAAATGAAATTAAAATACTAGTTTTGCATCTATTCAACATGCACAACTAAGCAAAACACAAGCTAATTATTTACACAATGCCTGATATGTAATTTGGTTTTAATAATTAATATGGAAAACATTCAGGATAAAAAGAAACATTTGACTGCTACAATGAATTCTGTTTTTTTTTTTTTTTTTTTTTTTTTTAGCTATATACATTATTATTCCCTTTAAAAAAAAAGGTTTAATGACATGAAATCATAAATTTACTGAATCATAGAGGCACAAAAAGATGTTCTTCAGTAAATCTTTATTCATCAGTGCATGAACAGAAGGTCATGACCAGATTCATTTCTTTAACCTTTTTCTCTCTATATATGCTCATACTCTCAATTACTTAAAAAAATAATGGAGCGATTTATAGATTTTTTTCTTTTTCTCGTGTTTTTTCCCCTCACAAAGGCAAATTTTATACAGGTGCTGTACATTGTATTTTTTTTATAAACATTTACAACTACCACAATGTAGAGACCACAAGGCTTTTTTGTGTAAGATAAAGCAATGCAAGGCCACAGTATCATACATACAACCTCATGGTGTGAGATGCGCTAGAGAAACAAGCTACAAAAGGGTTGAGAATAATGATCGAGGAGCAATCATAAACCCGATTATATTCACATTTTTATTATGATAAAACATAGAAGCACTGTAGCATGTGTAATGTTTGATTAACGCCTGCTTATGGACAAAAATACTGTTATGAAAAATATTTGCATTTATGTTTGAATCTTTGTGCCAATTGTTTGAGGCTTTTAAAATTGAATAGCATCTGTAATATTTGGTACTTGATTCTGAGCTACATTTCCCTTGAATAGAAGACGGCATCTTGACATTAAATAGGACAATCTGAAAGACACAGATGCGCAAAGACACTTTAAATGAACAAGAAGTCCCAGTATTGGGATAGCAATGCAGTAGGAATCATTTGATCGAGAGTAATGTGCTAAAAAGAATAAGAAAAAATATATGTTCGATTGGATAGTATGCAAAAATATATCCGATATTCTCCCAGTTCTCATTTCACCTTCTAATTAAACGAGCAAACATTTGATCCCACACACACACACACACACACACACACAGACATACACACCTCACAAACGCACCACCGAGATAAACCGTAAAAGCTATAGCACTGTGAAAAAATATGTTTGTTAGGAAGCCGAAAGAGGTTATCGGCAAGCTGGAACACTAATAAGTGACCTGGCTCAGAATGGATACAAATAGCTATACCTCTATACATATATATGCTTATATCGTCATATTAATTTCAATAAATTACATATGCGTCTTCATAAACACACAGGAAGTAAACAATAACCACAAGTTTCTGGTCTTTCACCGCAAAACCGATTAACGCCCCATTTATAGTATCTTTAGGACTGTTGCATCGTTAGAAAAAGTTGTTGTAAGGACATGCGGCAAATAAAAGATGGACAATTAATACATATTCATACACACATTTGCTTTAAACCTTCACAGAACAGCCATCCTTCATGTTATCGACAAAGGAGCAAGGAGACGGGGACAAATTCGTAGCTGCAGTCCGATTGGCACGAAACAAAACTGAGGCATGAGAGATGGCGACAGTCGTACAAAACAACAACAACAACGTAATAATAAAATGCACAGTGATTCACATGGACGCATCAGACTCCATGCACTGGAGGCTGAACCCTGGTGGAGCTTGGGACTTTCCAGGGACCTGGAGTTATGGGGGCTTTCTTGGCCGAAGGGTTGCCACCATTCTGGGGAGTCTCTGAAGGTGCTGCCTTGGAGTCTTCGTCCCATCGAGGGCTGTCCAAACCTCTGTGGTCCTTCCGGTTGATGGTCCCGCTCTCGTTGTGAGGTTTCTGAGGCTCTGCTGTCTTGTTCCTCTGGTATCGCTCACTGTCTCCTCTGGAAACCTCCATTGCCCTGTCCTGCTTCTGCGCAGGGTCCTCATCTTGGTGTCTCCTTCCAGAGCTAGACCTCAATCCATCAATGGCCTTTTGAGGCATTTCCTGTCTGATGTTGTCCTTCTTGGTTTTCCTGGGGCTGGAGGATCGAGGTTCGTGTTCACCAGGGTAAGTCTTTTTTGGACTTCGCGAGCGCTCTTTTCCGTCCAGTTTTCGGGGGATCGCCAAGTTGTCATTGGTGTCTCGAGGCATGCTCGGGTCGATCTTTCGAGTCTGCTGTTTGGCGTCTCTGTAGTGTTGGTGGAGTTGCCCATAAGAGGTGTTGAGCAGCTCCTCGGTTGGAGGGGGACTGACCGCAGGTGAGTGGGAAATGAAGGATGGAGATGCTGGTGTCGAGGGCTCACTGGATGCAGAATACCTTGGAGAGTTTGCAGATGGACCTGTCATCAGATCTTGCATGTCTGAAACAAATTCAACACAGGAAAATTCTAAGGATTTAGGAAATGGAGAAGGACATTAAAACTTAATGAACCCAGTTTGAAGAAGGGTTGGGAGATTAATTGAAGGCGATGCATTTGGTCAGTAAAGTGGGTTCTAGTACACGTCCAGCACGTGCTTTCGGATGGAGCAGTATTTACTACACAGAGCTGTAGTACTGAGAAGTCACACAACATTTTTATTTTAAGCCAAATTTGATTAATCAGACAATAATGACATCGAGATTTAGCAAATGGAGAAATATATTTAAACTTATTTTATAGGTGAACTCAGGCTCCATTTACACAAATACAATTTAGTTTTAAAGCGGTGTTTTAGAATGAAAATGATCTTCGTTCACACTCGAGTTTCACCCAGCATTTCTGAACAACTCTTCGTCCACACTATACCGCTGAAAACACACCAAATGACCACACACACGCTGGCATGCACTGCAGTGATGAGCGATCAAGGATCTAGTGCTTGATATAATCTCACTATATTTGTTAAACGTGATATTTAATTAATCTTGTTGTCTATATTTAATGACATATTCCCCGACTTTGTTCTTTTGAATCCATTACTTGTTCTCAGATAATGTGTTTTGGCTGACAGCAAAGATAAGTTAATATATTAATTAATGTAACCACATACAATGATTTTACACATTTGACTGATTGCTTGCCTTTATTTTCTATATTCTATAAACTTATTGTACGTTATACATTTATAATGGTCATTATTGATTATTAAAACTGATGTTCATTAAAAGAAACAGGGTATGTTTCATATTTTCAATGAAAATGAAAGGATGCAGTTATGTTATAGGCTCTGTTTTGTTTTACATATGCATACAGTGGAGATGACGCTCATATAAACATGTAGCTACACGGCGCCTCAACATTTTTAGTGTCTGTTAAGTTGCTAATATCAAAATGAAAACAGGCAGTTCCTTATATCATGTTTTCATTTTATTGTTAAGAAAGTGAAACAGCGTAGCCAGGGTGATGTGAATGAAGTTATAAAGTACACTGTTCCCTTTGAAGATTTATCCGTGTCCTCTGGAGTTTGTTTTCCATATCAAACTTGCAAAGTCTGAAGTTAAAAGGAAAAGATACGAGACTGATTTTGTATAGGCTACATAATATTGAGGAAAAAGCCCCAATCAGATGTCTGCAGCCACACCTTCATTTTCAGATGTCTCCATTTTGCCCATCCACACTGAGATGGAGCAGCAGTGTTTTAAAATGAAAATGGCCTCTTCAGCTTTTTCAAAAAGCTCTGTTTTCGGCACCCAAAAACTTAGGCGTAGTGTGGACGAAAGGAGTTACTGCAGCAAAACTTATGGGTTTTAAAACTAAATCTTGTTAGTGTAAACAGGGATTAATCGAAAAAAGATTTTCATGTGTATTTTGTCCAGAAAGTTTGTAGTAAACCTCCAGCACATGCTTTCAGATGGAGCAGCATTTCGTACACAGTTTTAGTTCACTCATAAGATGCACAAACATCGCTTTTAAAATCAAACTCATTTTAATCAAACAATAATGGCATTGAGATAATTGTTCTGTAATAAAGACAAGAGTTTGCGTAGCTTCTCAACAAACTATGGCTCTGTGTAGTTGTATTAGTCATACTGTATCAATGAAAGCAGTTAACTCTTTTTTTAATTCAGCAAACATTATTGAAATGTCCAGGATTTCATAGGTATTTGAAGATTCTGTGTAAGCGCCCTCTGGCTTTTGGTGGAAATTTTTTTACTACTAATCCTTGACAAGATGTACATGACTACCGAATTTCTTTTCGATTAATCGCGCAGCCCTAGTTTGCAGTGTAACAGGTAAAGGACAGATCAATCTTGTGTGCACTTCTTTCTCCTCCCCTTAATGTCCTCTTTGTTTACACTTATATAAAGTAGTGCTATAATGCTATAATATTCAACTAATAAAATATAGCCATCAGAAAGTTTATCCAAAGAAAAATGAAGGTAGATCCATTATGTATTTGGCAACGTTTATATGTGTTCAGCATTGTAGATTAAATGCACATTGATCATAAAACCACAAAATCATTATTATGGTCTAATAATAGTTAAAATAATAACACTGGAATCTACAAAATAATGTATATTTATATATACACACACATTTTTTAAACATTACTATCATTATTGTGTAAATACATTTTGAAATAATGTGTATTGCAGAAAAAATGGGTACATAAATAGCCTAAATATGACTATGATTATGTCATCTTATCACGCAGAGGCAGGGTTATCCATATTGATCTGAATTACAATTAAATTAAAGACAAAGTTGATTTTAAAGTACCAAAATTGAGTAACTAAGAAATAAATAAAATAAAAATATAATTAAATATGCTCATACTACAATACATTTATTTCAAAGCCATTTATGGGAATCTGATTTTGAGGATGAATCTGGGGAGGGTTTTGAATCTTAGGCTGGAATTTTTTTTGGAACCTGGCAACCCTGCAGTGGCGCGGAAGCAAGATCACACAAAAGAATGTTTGTGGATTTTGATTCAACTGCAAAAACACCAGCAATGATTCATTTAATCTAGCAAAGTGTCTAATAACAGAATACAAAAAAAAAAAAAGATTAATGCATTTAGCTGGTGATTTAATCTGAGGCAATGCGCTTTTAAAATTTTACACACAATTGTAAATCTATTTTATCTATAAAACACTATAAATGTAAGTTTGTGTAAATCTTTTTTTAATAGTAGGGAAAAAAGGATGAAGTGCACATTTACATAGTAGGAATTGGATTTTGTAAATGTGCAGAATATCACTGATAGGCATAATTAACCCGTCTTCTGAAATGCATCCCGGCAAAGAAATTCTCAATTAAACTGTCAGAGTTTTCAGTATTCAGTGGCTTCTGGCCTCCAGATATAGTGACACGTATCAACTGCAGTTCCCAGAACCAGTCAGAGCCCAAATGGGAAAGTTGCAATTTTCTCTCTAGATAAAATGTCACGCCATCAGACTTCAGGCAACAAGAAGCAAAAATTAAACTAAGCTGGTGCTCCTGACATGGCTTTCAATTCTTTTGTCATTTAACTGTCTGCCTAGAAATATATTTGGCAGCTCATGTGCTCTCTATGATTTACCCAGGATGCATTTCAGAGCAAAACTCCTAACTGATGTACACTTCCTGACAAATCATGTCGCCTATCCAAGTTTTAGGAACAGCAAATAATAACCTGACTTATAGTTGATCATTTTGTATCAGAAGTGGTTAATATTAAAGGCAAAGTCCTCTAAGTTTTTGACTTTGCTTAGACTAAAGTCTTGTTACATAACAGAAATAATGTACAGTATAGAATATAAAAAGAATGAATATTGTGTATGACTCTCATGAGCTTGGACGACTGCATCCATACATCTCTGCAATGACTCAAATAACTTATTAAAAAAGTCATCTGGGATGGCAAAGAAAGCGTTTTTGCAGGACTCCCAGAGTTCATTAGGATTCGCTTGATTCATCTTCAATGCCTTCTCCATCTTAACCCAGACATGCTCAACAATGTCTATATCTGGTGGCTGGGCTGGCCAATCCTGGAGCACCTTCACCTTCTCTGCTTTCAGGAACTTTGATGTGGAGGCTAAAGTATGAGAAGGAGCGCTATCCTGCTGAAGAATTTGCCCTCTTCTGTGGTTTGTGATGTAATGGGCAGCACAAATGTCTTGATACCTCAGGCTGTTGATGTTGCCAACCACTCAGCAGATCTCTCGCACACCCACATACTGAATGTAACCCCAAAGCATGATTTTTCCTTCACCAAATTTAACTCACTTCTGTGAGAATCTTGGGTCCACGTGGGTTCCAATAGGTCTGCAGTATTTGTGATGATTGGGTTGCAGTCGAACAGATGATTCATTAGAAAAATCGGCCTTCTGACACTTTTCCAAATGATCAACTAGAAGTCAAGTTATTACTTGATGCTCTTACAAATGGAATCGTTTACAAGACCTTTGTCAGGTAGTGTATGTATATACCAGGATCGCTGCTAAAATTTGTTTAATATACAGAAAAGCCTAACAGTTCTTTATTAATCTATATTAATTTATAGAGTAAAATGTAATATTTACGTTTCATAATAACATAATAAAAAGTCACGTTTTTAGATATTTATAAATTTTCAGACAACACAATAGCAACATTTTAATTTCAGAAGGGGTGAAGAAAGTGCTATTAGATGGAATACATTTTTTAATCCATCATTATAATATATATTTTTGTTTTCACAAGAAAAGCTCTAAATTATCATGTTTTTGCTTGAAATTTGGAGCAAATGTTATCAATACCTCATAGAATTAGGAAATACGTACACCGTAGTGACTGTGCTGAAACTCATACCTACTAAATCCAAACAAACAGAGAATTTTCAAGAGTTTTTTTTTTCCAAAAGCACCTTTCCTTTAGCCCAAAATATAAAATGTCATTAGGGCTGTTTGAATGCAAACTGTTTGCAATTGGTGCCAATTTTTGGAATTCCTCACTGTTGTTGTGATCCTTGTCAATTCTTTATACTGTTGTGGACTATAAATATCTCAATGTCTATGTGTGAATTAGAAAGAGGGAAAAAAAAGTGAAAAAATAAAAGCTAATAATCAGCAACATACATTTATATAGTGTATTATTTGGATACTGCAGCTTTTTATAGCTTAACCAGCTGTTTGAAATGGTATAAGCGAACCACAGATATGATTAATTGAACCAACTCATTGAACCTACCCATCTGAATCTGTTCACAGAAATGTATCTGATCGTTGTTATTGCCATTATTCTGTGAAGAGTAAGTGCACTCGTTTTTGAACTTCTGCAACCTATATATGGGAGAAATGACTAGAAATAATAAACGACTGAAAACGGTCCAACTACTTGCTTTACAAGCAAGTGTGTCTGTTCATGCATACATAACACGTACATAACATACGTGAAGAATAAGGTCAATAAAGTGACTTCTGATCATCTGATTATTGGCAAGAAATGTCATCATTCAATCACCATCCACTAGTCCCAAACCTGTCCGACTTCCTTTTTTTCTGTTTAACATATAATAAGATATTTTGAAGAATGCTTGTAACTAGTGGCCAGTGCATTCCATTATTGTTTTTGGATGTCAATAACTAGTCATCAACATTCTTCCAATTATCTTTAACAGGAAAAAAAAGCACATCTAAGTTTGAAACCACTTTTTATTTTTGGTTTTGGCATACTACTACAGGATTTATTTGTGTATGAACTATCTTTAATTGTTCTATTTTCAGTTTGAATAGAATGTTTTGCTTTTGAGTTCAGAAATAATAGACGTCATATCCTTTGTGAGCAAAACTTCATGTCAATAAAATTTAGAGGATGACAAATGGCCATTTATTAACACACACACGCACGCACGCACACACACACACATATATATATAGCAACATATGATCTTGAAAACTTCTGCAAAACTTGAACCAGACCTTTTCATTATCTTTAGTGACCTTCAAAAGCAAAAGTTCGTTTCAAAGCAAAAGGAGGATAAAACAAAGGTAGAACTGCACACGCACAGAAGCAGCAGAGAGGAGAAACGCAGTGTTTACCAGAGAGATTTAGGGACAGACCAAAGAAAAGCAGAGAAGCCTTTAGTGATGCTCTGGTTTCATGTGGAAGCACAGTGTGGAGGAGGAGGAAGAGTTCAGACCTAAACCAAGAAGAGAAGGCCAGACAGAGAGACAGAGAACACAGACAGAAGCAAGAGTGACAAGCATTTGAGAGATGCAATGCATGAGGATTGGAAAATCTGACATAACATGCATATGACCCCACATACCACATTTACACAGTTCAAAATTTAAAGTTCAATCAGTTTTTTTAAAACGCTTTTTTTTCCCCCAAAGTAGTGTTGATCAATATGCAGGCAATGTTTAGACTATATAAGCATGAAGATGAAATTATTTTATCAACAAACTATGTTTTTAAAGCCTGGAAGAACTGAAAGTTGCAGACTTTTATTATAATATGATGGAATATTGAGTAGGGGGCGGCTTTATTTTCCTGCTTCTCCTTTCACATCTTTTGCTGTGTTCACACCAGATGTGGCATGCATGAATAAATTACGCTATTTGTGCATAAATAGACGCGTGAACATTTTGAGTTTATTTGCTTCATTCGCTTGTCAAATTTGCTTTATTAATGAGCCAAAGTCACAATAAACGCAGATTTGCGTCATGAACAGGGCTTCTGTCTCTAGCTTTATTGCTAAATGGCTAACATGGGTTTTACTGAGAGAGTAGCTGTACTTCATGTGCTTTAGGAAGGCACATGAAAACAGCATAGATTCGTTCGCTGCTGGTGTCTGAGTCCACTAGATTCTTTGAGAAGTGCACTCACTTCATCAACTTCTCCAGAAAATGTACCTGGATGATGGAAGCTTTCAACAGTGCAGTTCAGAAACAGTTCAACAAGCCCTGTTAGATGAGTTGCTGTCTGATGTCAACAGGAGACAAGCCCCTCTGGTCCCTCAGGACACCAACAACAGGCATTACGTCATAATCACACACATACTAGAGCAAGCTCCTAACTGGTTAACGAAGCGCTAATCATCAATAAAGTTTAGATCCAACTTGAGCGAATCATGCAATTCACGCGTTAAGTGCGTCAAACGTGCAAAACGTTCAATTGCCTACTTCGAATCGCGTCCTTCGTACGAGTTGTGCCGCAGGATGTCTATTCGAGTCTTTGCATTGACGTAACTTGTGAATCACCCACGCTTGATGCTTCATCCATGTCTAGTGTGAACACAGCATTTCACTTTCAGCAAACTAATGACTGGAGGGGCGTGGCTTATTATATTTCACCCAAGCTGTCGAACTGACATTATCAGAGAATGACTTTAATTCTAAGGTGGAAGCAAATGTGGAAGCAGGCTTTAATTAAAAATTATTCAGCCTATTATAAGCGTTTTTAATATTTCAGAGTCTGTTGGCATTAAATGACTCACATGACCTCCATATTTACAAGTGCTGTGAGTTTGTGTTTATAATGTGCATTACAAAATTTAACATCCTTCAAATGAGACTTAAATAAATTTAAATTGATAAATGATACAACTTAAATCTTATAATTTATAATTCATAAACATTTATGAATCTGTTTTTAAAGGGTAGCAAATAAAAGGGTAGCATTTCAAAAGTGGCAAATAAAAGCTTTATGGTTTAACATTTAAAAGCAAAGAAAAACTAAAAACAACTTTTTAGTCCTGCCTTATTATAGAATAATAATAGTATTTACATATCTGTTTTGTTTATATAATTTTTGTTTTTTTTGTCTAATTTTGTCTTGAGTTATTCATATTAGCTTTTAAAATATTATTATTAAAAATTAGAATAATTTTGACAATTAGTTGTGTTTCTCCAATTAGTTTTACCTGTTTATTGCTGCCATGCTTTATGGATGGTAAATAAATGTTCATAGCAGGTGAATTTTCTCAAGGCATCATCGACTGGCGGAATGTTTAGGCGCTGGTTATACTCTATTTGAGTCTATTTTGGAAGAACATTTTGAAGCATAAAGCCTGTGAAAAAGGTATCCATCACAATGCATTTTCAAAGGCTGTTGAAACGGCAGCTGAAAACACACAGGCATCTTCAGAAAAGCATTTGTGTCTCTGAAGAAAACCTTCAAGCTTCAGGAAACTGATTTTTCTTGGTTTGTGAAGCAGACAGAATTTAAATGAGCTCTTCCGAACAAACGTACAGATGTGCTTTGGAACGGCATTTCAGTCTCAGTATCTTAAGAGGTGTGTTGGATTTTTTTTTCAGCTCGTACGCATGTACTCTGTGGTGTGTGTGTGTGTGTGTGTAGGTGTGTGTGTGCGCGTTTGTTAAACAAACTTACTGTGGTCAGGCACCAGGCCCAATCCAGGCCTTAGAAGCAGCAGGACTTTATTTCCTCCGGCCTGGATGAGCTCGATGGCCCGTGTGTGTGTGATGCCCTGTGTGGGTTCACCGTTGATCTCCACGATCTGATCTCCCACCTGAGACATTACACAAACACACATTTCTAGTCATCATCAAAAACTTCATTTCTTTTGTCTAACAAAATAATATCATAATTTGTGTTAGTAAACAATACAAAAACTGACATTATGATGATAACTGACAATTGAATGATATTGAATATGTAAATCATGATGCAGTTTTTTATTGCAGGACTTTTGTCATGAATAAATGTGAGAGAATCTGTCCTGCTAATGTGTGTGATTGTGGTGTAAACTCACATGTATTCTTCCGTCTTTCAGTGCTGGACCGTCTTCAGCGAGTCTGAGGATGAAGAGCCCCATGTTATACTCCTTTCCTCCTCGCAGACTGAAGCCAAAGCCTCTCTGTCCTCTTTCCAACTCCACTGGATAACAGCCCTAAAAACCACAGACACACATGCACACAGACAGACAGAGAAGTTTGTTTACAACAGTTTTAAAGTTTAAAAACTTAAAATGTTTAGTTAAGGCAAGATGCATTTTCATACACTTGTCAATTTTGATATTTGTTTTGGGAAAGTTTTGTCTAATGCAAAGAAATCCTCCAAAATACACGCGTAAGTGCTTCCTATTATTAGTTTGTGTCTGTAAATTTCATTAACAATACATACTATGTGACTCAGGATTACAAAACTTATACTCTTATAACAATCAGTTTTCTGAGCTTTATACACCAACAAAAAGATGAATAAATAAGCTTTCTATTTATGTAAGATTTGTTTGATATTAATATTACATTATTTGGAAGAGATACAACTATTTCAATATCTGAAATCCGAGGGGGCAAAAAAAAAATCTAAACATTGAGAAAAGCACCTTTAAAGTTGTTCAGATAAAGTTTTTAGCAATGTACATTAATAATAAAACATGATGTTTAGGTATATATAGTTTACAAAATATTATCATAGAACATCTTAACTGAATTTTCTTATGATCATAGGCATAAAAGAAAAATAAATCATTTTGACTTGCAATGCATTATTGGATATTCCTAAAAATGTACCAGTGCAACATAAATTTTGTATCCAAGTTTCTTTTGGAAATTTTGTATCCTTTTTTCTCAGCAGACTTCACACTTTTAATCATATCTATTTTGACAAGGTTTGCTCAGAGGGATTTGTTCATGCATGGTTTGCCATATAAAATGTGTTTCTTTCCAGGCTGTTTGCTGTATTTGATGATTTATGGAATGTTAAAAGAAATTCTCAAAAAACTCTTTTGGCTTTGAGTATGTCTGTAGGTGGCTTCATTGCATTAAGGAAGAGAGGTTGGTAGGAAGCACACAGTTTTTGACCGTAACATAAGGTAATGAGAGTAGTGTGTAATATAGATGAAGGTATACCGATGAAGGAATTCTGTTGATTGGAAAATAAAGATGTTTTTATTTGCATCTATTTTGCCTACGGACTCTGACTTTTACGCGTAAAAACTTGCTTACTCTACCAACAATAGCGGCAATGAAAATTATTCATATTCATTCATTCATTCTCCTTCATCTCTATTTCAGCGGTTGCTACACCGGAAAATACCGCCAACTATTCCTGCATATGTTTTATGCAGTAGATGCCCTTCCAGCTGCAACCCAGTATTGGGAAACACCCATACACTACAGACAATTTAGCTTACCCATTTCACTATTGAGTCTTAAACTCAATTCCAGAAGGACCGCAGCTCTGCACAGTTTTGCTCCAACCCTAATCAAACACAGCTGATCCAACCGATCAAGCAGTTCAACTAGAGGCTATTAAGCAGGTGTGATTTGGAGGTAGTTGGAGCTAAAATCTGCAGAGCTGTGGCCACTTGACTGTGGGACCCGGAGGAAACCCACACAAACACAAGGAGAACATGCAAACATACTCAAACCAGTGACCTTTTTGCTGTGAGGCAACAGTTTCTAACCACTGAGCCGCCATGATGCTCTCAAAAAATGATAAAACAAATAAATTAAATATATATAAAAATGTCTCCACTGTAAAAAGCGATGCATTACTTTATTTAAAAAGTGAGTAAACCCGTTGTCTAAAAACCTATAAGTTAATTTTACATTAAAAAGTCAGTAAACCTATAGACTTTTATAATTATGCACACAGTTTATTTACTACATAATTAAAGTTTACACTCTTTTTTTTTTTTTAAAGTCAACTAATTGCTTTTTACAGTGCATTGCTTATTCAAGCATTACAATAAATTTATTCAGCTGACTGCAAAAATATTGTGAAAACATTTCACCCCATAACCTTGCCATAAGCTCAGCAAATGAGTGCTTTCTTGATTTCCTGTTTTCAGCAAATATATCCCAGCATTCTGTTCTACACAGCTGTCAGCGCTAATGAAAAAGCACACTTAATTTGCACAGCTCGGCTCCTGCCATTATTATCTGTGATTTATTTCTCAAACATTTGCTCCGTTTCATTGCTCGTGAAGTTACCATAGTATGAAACCTTCAGGTAACAAATGCTTCCGTCTCAGTTTTAAATGTAATTTAATCTTCCCAAAAACATGTGGCCTGCATAAAAATGAAGCCAGTTGCATAACAGTAATCTGTGAACTCCATTACTGCATGCATAACACAAATTATCACTCCGAGAACTGCTGATGAACAATTCTCAGAAAAAAATTATGCATAATTTAGGAATAAAAAGTATTGGAAATAGCTCACTTATCCCAAACTTTAAACTGTAATGTACATGCATAATTGTTTTGAAATATCATCGGTGTCAAGTTTGGAAATAAAATATTTGGGAATAAACGAGTCACATAAACATGGACTTTGTGAATATAAGTCTCAAGCCCTCACTATTCAATTACATATAGCTGAAGACTTAATTATTGTTTTATTTCTTTCAAATATTTCTCAAGTTCTGCTGAACGCATTTTTAAACAATACAGTTTTAATAACTCCTTTCTAATAACTAATTGTTTTATATTTTACTAGTTATATACCAAAATACTAGCATTCAGCTTAGTGCAACTTAAAGGCTTAAACAGTTAATTATTTAGGTTAACTAGACAGGTTAAGTTTATAAGGCAAGTCAATGTACAAAAGAGGTTTGATTTTTAGTAAAAAAAAATTCATTAATAAAAATAATAAATATTATTGATTTATTTTTATTTATTTTTCTACAATTCACTTTTGTGTATGTATAATATTATGTATAATACTATTATACAAACACAAAAGTGGTTTGTAAAAAAATCAATAATACATATTATTTCTATTTATTAAATATTTTTTCTTATATAAATTTTATTTAAAATATATAAATATTAATTATATTAAATATTATTTATTTTACATAATTTTTTATATAATGTTTTATTTCTATATAATTATATCTAACGAAAAGTACTTTCATTAATAAAAATAAATATAATATTGTTAAGAATAATATAGAGATTACAATGAAAAATGTCCTAGCTCTGTTACATAATTAAAAATAATTACAATTTTACAGGAGGGCTAATAATTTTGCCAATTTGTCTTGAAAAGTATAAATCAAACATAAACACAAAATAACAGTTAGATTAGAAAAGTAAAATATATATTAACTAATTTAATAATTACCAAACACCAAAAATAGTCAAAGTCAGAAGAATATAGATGGATGGATGGATGGATGGATGGATGGATGGATGGATTGATTGATTAATTGATTAATTGATTGAAACACTGAAGGACGGACGGACGGACGAAAAGACAGACAGACAGACAGACAGACAGACAGACAGACAGACAGACAGACAGACAGACAGACAGACAGACAGACAGACAGACAGACAGACAGATAGATAGATAGATAGATAGATAGATAGATAGATAGATAGATAGATAGATAGATAGATAGATAGATAGATAGATAGATAGATAGATAGATAGATAGATAGATTAGCAATGCAAATTTTTTCCTTTTTTCATAAAACACAATGAACATTTCATTTTACATCACATCCTAAACCAATAATATCGGTTGCTCTTGCTAATTACAATTTTACAGGCACATTTACTTTCCTGTGCAATTATAGTTGGAGTAGATGGAGCAGAATATAAATATTAATGTCATTTTCCACATTACATATTTCATCTCAAGCATGTTCTTCACTGACATTCTCATCACCTTGGTAACCAAATACACCAACTTAAAAAAGCAATCTCAAAGTTTTAAAAGAAATGTAATCTTCCTAAAACGTGGGCTGCATAAAATCGAAGTGCACAAGTCCGCTGCATAATAATAATAATCTGTGTGCTCTATTACCGCAAGCGTATCACGTCTCACCTGCTTTATTCCTGAGGTGATGACAGTCCCCATTTCCCCCTGAGGAAGAGCTTTATACTCCACTCGGCCCAGACTGTCTTTCCTCTCCTCCGTCTCCACACCATTCCTGAATGACACACAATTAAAGCTTTAGGCCAATAAATGACCTGCTGCACACAAAAACCAGAGCGTCTCCCTTCATCTGCTGTCCTGTTAGAAGACACGGTTTAGACTGCTTTTGTTCATGACAATGTGGAGTTAAATACTGGAGAGGATGAGTCTCTTCCAGACCTCATTACACCTTTTTGTTAATGTTAAGTGTGGGCAAAGGCTCTGAGCAGAGCGAGTTAACTACAAATCCACTCAGTTTTATGGCGAAAAAAGGATGACCTGGGCCTTAACTCAGGCTGGAACTGAATAAAGAGATTGTTAGAGTGCTTGTCATATAAGACGACTGGAAGGATGCGATTGAAAATGAAAGGATATTGAAGTGGTCATAGATATCATGCTTGTAGGATTACTTACAGGTGTAAAAGTTTGTTTTGCTAATATTTCACTTTTGTTTCTACCTGCATACTTAAAAAATGTTAATATAGTATTACATTTAATATTTAATATCATATTTAATATAAATATAATGTTATTATATTAAATCATGTCTCTTAGTTTTCATCTTCACTAAACTGTAAAAATGGGTTCCACACAATCTATTTGTGTTGGGACAACATGAAGCAATTAATTTAGCTTATTCAATTCGCCTATAGCACGTGTCTTTGGACTGTGGGGGAAACCGAAGCACCTGGAGGAAACCTGTGATGTTTCAGCTCATTTAAAACAAGTGGTTTCATCAAACAGCATACATCATTTTTAAGTGTAGTTTGCTAAGTCTGTTAACAAATGTCCAAAAGTGGATATAATTAATCTTTTAAAAGTTTGGGATCAGCTGGTTTGTTTAATGAACCTTATGCTCACCAAAAATTGTGTTATTTAATTAAAATGGCAGTAAACACAGTACCAGTGTAAAATATTACTTACATTTTAAAATCTGGTTTTGCTTTTTAGTATATATGTGACCATGAACCACAAAATGGATCGTAAGGGTCATTTTTTTTGTAAATTAAATTCATTCGTCACATGAAAGATGAACAAATATGCTTTCCACTGATGATTTGTTAGGACAGGACAATATTTGGCTGAGATAAAACTGTTTGAAAATCTGAAAACTGATGCATAAATGTAAATATTTAGAAAACAGCCTTAAAACTAAAATCGCCTAAAACATCGCCTAAACTTTTTAGCTATGAAAATGCTTTTGGCTTATTTAGACACAAAAATTATTTTGAGTTGTATTAGATTATTAACTCGTTAAGTGAAAGAAAGAAACTCAACTGACAGAGTGAAGATGGTGGAGCATAGAAAAACCTGTGCATTATTCAGTCACTAGATTGGTGCCAAACAATTTAGCAGTTGTTAGCTTGGAATAACATACCTTGGAAGTCTCGACTGACCAATCAGAAGCAAATACAGCCATGTAATAAGATTAGTTAACAGCCGTGTAATAACATTAGTTAATACATTGTGAGTTCACACGAACTAAAAATTAAAGACTTTGTTTTCATTAAAGGTGAAGTTCACTCAAAAACTTCATCATTTTCATTTTTGGGTAAACTATCCCTTTAACTGATGTTAAAAAAGATCCACTGTTTTTCTATGTTCATAAATACATTAGCTAAATGTAAAGTTTTACCAAATAAATATAAATTTTCCTTCTTCGAATGTTTTGGAAAACATACCAAACTACATTGTTAAAGCTGTGACATGTACTAAACTTCTAATAAATGATGATGTTTGGATAATTATAGTACTTGAAATATAATGATTAACAACCACAAACAGAGATACAAATGAAGGCACAAAAGAAAACTAAGAGCATGTATGTTAATAGTCTATGTGGTTGTGTGTATGTGATGACTGAACTGGCAAGTGCAGTACCTGTCTTCTCGGCTGGCAGGCTGCTGTCCCATGGCTCTGTGTTGGATGGCTGGGCTCTGCTTGGCTGAACTAGTGCCTGACGGAGGCCCGCTGTGCTCTGAAAAATAAACAGGTTTATCAGCATAACGCAAACACACAAACACAACCCATTTCCAAATTGCAATCACAAACTTCGAAATCAAATGCACAATCTTTTCTGTTAATGAAAAAATAAATATGAAATCCACTCCAGAAATAAAAGAGCTAATATACTAGTAATCCTTTCTATGTAACATGTAATCAAAATGCATATTAAAAGTTGTTTTTTAAGTGTATTATCTATCATAATAATGTACTAATATGTTGCATCTTCTCATAAATATTCATAAGAACAGTATACATATAAAACTGTGATGGATTTTAACCACTTTTAACAAAACCTCTACAACAATTCCATTACTATCGGTTTATGTGCATTATAAAACTACTTGTTTAGTCTTGTGCCGATTATTATTATTTAGAAGATGAGGAAACATTGTAATGCACAAAAATACAGCATCTTGCATAGAAGCTTCAAAGAAGGTATTAACACCAGACACGAGCACTGTCTGTCATGATAATTATTAGATTATTAGTATATGGAGGATGGTTTTTATTTTATCACACATTACATCTGGAGTGAAAACGAGTTGACTTTTTAAATGGATGTCAACAGGGGTTTGGTTTCAATCAGTGTATTGATTTAGTAAGGAAACTGCTAGCTGGAAGCTGATCACTGACAGCCTGTCTGCTAATCTTCAGTGTATTTAGCATTAAACATTCATTCTTAGAGTGAGCTACATTTAGAAGCTACAGCACAATTAATGCTGTTAGTATAATAAGAGAAAACACAGAGAATGTTGTATCTCCAAACATTGATGGACTGCTGTAAATATGCAATTAATTTTGTGATTTTTAATCAGATTAAATATTATCACTTAAATATTAAGTCACTGAGGGCTCTATTTTAACGATCTAGGCGTAAAGTCTAAAGCATTAAAGGCATGTCTGAATCCACTTTTGCTATTTTAAGAATGTTGTGCTTAGTCTCTTAATGAGTTATGGGTGTGTTTTGAGCATAACATGAACTAAACCAATCAGAGTCTCATCTCACATTACCTTTAAGAGTCAGTTGCATCACGCCATAGCAGATTTGCTAATTACATGGCAGACTTTGTAAGTGGAAAAACTGAATGCTTTACTAGCAAGAAAACAGTTAAACAGACCATCTGCGCTAGGATAAAAAATGAGCCTCCTCCATTAGGTCTTTTTACTTTCTCTTTACTTTACTTTTACTCTTTACTTTCATGGATAAGAAAATGGTGTTGTACGCACTCCACTGAAGACAGCCGTTATCATACATCTTTAATTTCGTTAGACAAGTGCAAAGATTTGTTTCAAAACTATTTCTAAATTCAGT
This sequence comes from Danio rerio, assembly GCF_052040795.2. Lineage (NCBI taxonomy): Eukaryota > Metazoa > Chordata > Actinopteri > Cypriniformes > Danionidae > Danio > Danio rerio. The sequence goes on from NC_141043.1 coordinate 29,237,033, forward strand.
TCTAATTTCCAGCAAACGAAAAAATTAACAATAATAACGAAGTGTGGTCAAAAAACTGATTTATATCCAAACACACGTCCTATTCTTATGCCCCATAAGGTGATGCATACATCTCCAAAACCCAACAGGTGGACAAATCTAAATTTGTTTTTATAAAAACAAATATAAATATGCATATAATAAAAAATACTGCTAATAATTATCACATTATACAAATGCAGTTTTTCATGAATGAACTGAAAAAAGCATGAAGGCATGAAGTAGTGGTTTTAATATTTATGTGGAAAACATTTTAATCCTTTAATTTTTTCATATATGGATATTTGTGTATTGCTGTACATCCTATGTGTATTAAGCAATGTGTAAGCTTTTATACCCACATATGCGCATAACTAACCCCAGCTCTGTGCTGGACTTTAGATCTGCTTTTAGATGGTCAATGGCGCTGTCTATTTCAGTTTTTCAAAATAGCAACGTATCAACAATGCGCCTTAACACACCTCTTTTATAGGCCGACACACCCATCAGTCCACAAAGTGGTGTAAATGGATTTGATATTTAAACAACTTAGTGTAAAATGTGAAAATTAGGGTTGTGCTGGTCTGAAAATAGCAAACAATTGCACCAAACACATCTTGCGCCTTATTGGGCCGGGTGTATGATAAGGCCCTGAGAATTTTATTTCAGTATGTTGATGTACTTTCAGATGAAATGGAGCAATGATTAGAGGTCATATTTTTTTGTTTGTTTTCTGAATCATTCTCTAATAGCAAACTAACTGTAAGAGGGGAATGATTAAGGTTATATTGATTTACATGCTATAGAAGCCCTCAGGTTGACATCAGCAAAAAGAGAGCCACTCCAAATGCAGTTACACATGGTTAAAATTTGATTGAAGATTACCAAAACAAAATTTTTTTTATTCAGTGGAATAACCTGAACAGATTAATTATTCAATTTAAAAATAACAATGTGAGCTAGCAAAATAAACACTGTAAATTTTGATTTCATGCAGACTTCAAAGCTAAGCTGTGATGATATTTTTGTTTGGGCTTATAGATTTTCTAAAAGGTCATTAACTAAACTGAAAAAAAGTTGATTTCAAACCCTGGTTACCAAGATATTTTCCCCAGAGCTCACCCTCCTCGGGCACCACGGTGAGGGTGACGGCGTTTCCAGCTTCTTTGATGAGCTGCACGATGTCGTTGTGTGACAGGTCAATGATGGACTGTCCGTTGACGGCAGAGATGCGGTCTCCTACTTTCAGATGACCGCTGCGGTCTGTGGGACTGCCCTCAATGATCCGGCCAATCTTATGCGGGATGACTGAGAACACACAGATCGATGCTTATTTCATTTATACTGCACTGACAGACCAAAAGAGCCACAAGATCTGAGGAGGTTCTAAACTGCTGTGACGTGCTGTCAGGAACTCCAGAAAGTGATACTTGTGTATGGGTAAAAGATGAAAAAGGCTTTTCAGGGATCAAAACAGCTTTCATATTCTTTGCTCTGTGCATAACTATATGCCTAGGTACATTTAAGATATTTTTATGAGTATCACACGCAGACTAAAATGTCATTCAGTGTAACATTAGGTTATACAGGGAAATGATATATTGTCAGGCATATTTAGCATATTAATCATTTGATGGCATTTTATTAGACTCTTTTTATGGATCACAGTGCAACCTCAAAATACTAGTTACTTATCAATTTAAATCTTTATACTTTGTGACTTTTAAGCCATTAAATAAGAGCATTTTTTTATTACAAAATGTTTTATATTTAAAATATAACAGTGTAAATAAAAGGTTTTATGTTCCCATGTTAAAATACAGTACGGTAAATAAGACTTCACTAAATACCTGCTATATTTATAAATGATGGTTATTAAAGGTTTGTTGTCAGTATGATTTTTGTCAGTATGATAAGAAATTAATAATATTCAGCAATACATGTACTATTGACAATAAAGACATTTACAATGGGACAAAAGATTTCAATTTCAAATATATTGTGTACTTTTAAAACGTTCTATTAAAAAACCTATAAAAAATGCATCCCCTTTTCTACAAAAAAGTTATCAGCAAAAGTGCCAAAACTAGGATATTTGTATGAAAATCTGCATATTAGAATGATTTCTAAAATATCACGTGATACTGAAGACTAAAGTAATGATGCTGAAAATTCAGAATAACATTCAAATACTTTATAAAACTAAATATATTAAAATTTAAATAGCACTAACTAGTACTGCATATCTGAACAAATACAGCTTTGATTGTATAAACTGCTTTGATTAAATTACTTTATAAAAATGTAAAGACATACTTAATCTGACCTGTACTTATAAAAAACTTAATTTTTTAATAAAGTTTTAATCAATTTTAAATGATTAAAAAAGGGTAAAACCTAGCGGTTTGACGGAGAGTTTTAGTAGTTTTAAAGTATCTTATCATTGCTATGCAGATGATGTACAATTATATATTTTTTTTAAACCTGACAGACTAGACAAACTGTCTCTCTTGCAGGATTGTTTAGTCTCCAACAAATAGACAGACAATTTTCTGTAACTGAACCCTGAGAAAACTAAAAAGCATTTAAAGACACATCTTTTTTGTCAAGCTTTTAATTAACAGTATGGTGAGCTGGTTTTACATTAGTATTTCTGTTTTGGGATTTTTAACTTGTTTTAATTTGTTTTCTTTTATTGATATGTTTTTTTTTCTTTTAACCTGTTTTCCAGTTTTCTTTTATTGTAAACTTAATGTCTGCAAAAGGTGCTATATCAATCACCTTTTACTTACTTAAATGTGCACTGTGATCCTTAAATAGTCTTTTTGGAGTCAAAAGAAAAATAAAATATATTATAATATAATTAAATATATATAACTTGCAATATTTGTTAATATTATTAACTATTCATTATTAAAACATTTCTATTATTACACTGAACACAGTGGGGCTGGCAGTAAATCACAGTAAGCAAAAAGCCATTTCATCTGATCAGAATAGAGATTAATATCCTAAAAATATCTTGTGTCACAGAAGTTACATCATTTCACTAGTAAATTCAACAAACGCTCACAGCATTATTCAGAGCAAACAGAAACAGCCATTAGCACTGAATGAGTCCTTTTCTCACAGCTCTGTGTTTATTGCTATAATACTTCACAGCTAAGCTGAAATGGCTTCCATTTTATTAGTATAACTGCCACTATAGAGTGACTGGATGAAAGTCGTAATGCAGATCAGATTTCATGTTATCAGTTTGTAGAGGCAGAAGAACAGGAGAAGAGATAGACTGAGAGAACAGTCACGTCTAACCTCCAGGCGGCGGCTTGTTTTTGGAGGTGAGGATGACAAAGCCGAAGCCCTCATTGTCCTTGCGTTGAAGTGTGACGTCGTAGGGCTGAGGATGGCTGTGTCCGGACACCTCCACATGGGACGGTTTGGGGGATCCGTTGACCAGCGCTGGAGCCTGAGGAGCCGGAGGATAAACTCCATCATCTTCCTCTCGATCTGCACAAAGATATACAATTATCACAGATTAAACCTACAGAGATTTATTATTAGTTACACATTGAACATCACAGATTTAAGAAGGATCACTAGATTATTGGCTGCTGAAATGTCAGAAGAATGGACCACTGCTATTTCTTATTTATAGAAATGACTTCTCAAATGTTTCGAATACTCTTACTCCAGTAACGTTTGCCGACGATACAACCTTAGTTCTGTCTTAACAAACTTTTATTTAGTCATTATTAAAACAAACGATAGTATAATTGCTTATGCAAACTGGTTTAACTTAAATAAATGATCAAAAGTCATATCCTAAAGATTTAGCCAAAATTACCACTGAATCTATTGCAGTGCCTCAAGTGGCAACTACAAGCAGATCATGTCGGCAGGAAAATATATAAATCAACTGGTATATTAGGAGGGTTAGGCATCTTGTTACTAAAGAATGTTTTCTTACATTGTATTACAGTTTTATTTATCCATATCTTTCATATTGTAATATAGTTTGGTCAAGCACTTCCCCTAATACTCTTCAAAATGTTTCTTTTCTAATGGCTGCTAATGGCTGTCTTCAGTAGAGTGCTTACAACACCATTTTATTATCCACGAAAGTAAAGAGTAAAAGTAAAGTAAAGAGAAAGTAAAGAGGCCGAATGGAGGAGGCTCATTTTTTTATCCTAGCGCAGATAGTGTTTTGTAAGGAAATCAACTCGATCAAATTCATTTACTTCATCCACTATTTTATTTCAGAAACTCCATCTTCTTTCCATCTAAGATCATAACATTTTTCAAACATAGATTTTTATGTACATGTTTTATTCAAATGAAGTTAACATGCCAGATCATTTCAGAGCGCAATACTCAATTAGATTTAGGGGTATTCAATAATGGAATGATTTATCTCATATAATAAAAAATATTGTTCCTCTTTAAGAGGTTGTAAGAGATGCATAAGGAATCACTTTAATGTTGCTTTGTAATTTTGTAAGAATTCTATTGTATTGTACGATTTAATTTCATTTTTTGGTTGTGTGTGCATGTGATTTTGTAATTTTATTTGTGTGTGTTATTACTCACTTGAATTTGTAATTTAGCATTAGTTGAATGTAATTGTTTTGTTATCGTGTTCTATTATTATTTAGGTAGAGGCTCTAAATAAGCCTTTAGGGCTTTTTAGGCCTCTTTCTGCACATTATGGCTTTTTATTTCTTTTTTATTATTTTTTTTGCAGTCTTGTGCAAATAAAGAAAACAAAAAAAGGAAAAGAAAAGTAAAGAACAATATATTCTTAAATATATTAAAAAGGAAACTTTCATATAATACAATTAAATACAGCTTTTAGATATTGTAAAGTTCTTAGTATATTTGTTACATGAATTAATATGTATTGTAGATGTGTTGGAGGGGGGGGGATTAAATTACATTAAGAAAAGTGACTTTGTATACATAGACAACATGTAAATGTAAGTAATGGATGTATTGTAATGTATAAACAATTGTGAACTTCACACTTAACAAAATACAGGTGAACTATTGCTTCATTGTCATTCACTGTAACAGATCAATTTATGTATTTAAAAAGTATAAATGTACAGATCCATCCAGCTTAGTTCCACAATAAACATCCCAGACTTGTACTATATAGTCCTAATTTAGTTTTAATTACATGTTTAATAAGATTTAGATTTTTAAAATCTATTTAGCTACATTTAATATTTATAATATTTTAAATATCATAATTAATTTATAATTTTAATAAAGTGATTTTAGTAAGCGAACCAACTTACAAAAGTTTATTTTAAACATAACAAATGAATCAACTTACTAAACTTTTAACATGTATAAGATAATATATATACACATACATTTAAGGGGGAAATTATTAGCCCTCCTGTAAAACTTTTTTATATTATCTATTTTATTAAGATTTTTAAAAACAAATTTTAAACATAATACTTTTAATAACTAATATATAATAACTAATTTCTTTATTTTTTTGCTATAGTAACAGTACAAGTACATGGTAGCCAAATACTATTATTCAGCTTAAATTGTAATTTTACTGGGATAATTAGGTTAACTAGGCAAGTTAGTTTATTTAGGCAAGTCATTGGACAACAGTGGTTTGTTCTGTAGACAATCCAAAAAATTTTCATTAATTTTCCTTTGGCTTATTTCCTTCATTCATCAGGGGTCGCTACAGCGGAATGAACCGCCAACGTATCCAGCATATGTTTTACACAGTGGATGCCTTTCCAGCTGCAGCCCAGTACTGGGAAACACACATAGACTTTCATATAAACACACTCATACATTATGGCCAAGTTAGTGTATTTAATTCACCTATGTCTTCGGACTGTGGGGGAAACCGAAGAACCCAGCGGAAACCCATACAAACATGGTGAGAACATGCAAACTCCACACAGAAATGCCAACTGACCCAGCCAGGACTCGAAGCAGTGAACTTTTTGCTGTGAGGCAACAGTGCTAACCACTAAGCCAATGTGTCACACTTCCAAAACAGAAATATTTCTTAAAAACTGCTTTTATTCTAGCAAAATTAAAATAAATAAGACTTCCTGCAGAAGAAAAATTTATATTATTGGAAATACTGTGGAAAAAGTCCTCTGTTAAAGTTCGCTTGAGAAAAAAATATTTCACTAAAGGGCTAATAATTTTGATTTAATAAAAATGCCCATATTACAATAGGATTATTTTCAGAGAGGAGCAGATCGTGTTTATAGTTTGACATGGAAAGTCCTAGTAATACGTCAATGATGAGTAGTAGTCTAACTTACCAGTTCTAGTTTCACACTCCCACCTCTAGTGTTATGACTATACTTTAAGCATCTATTAACACTCTACAATTAATCATTTACATCCATTCTGCAAAATGATCCCATCTGGGCTTAATCATTCATAAAAGAACAAAAAAAAAAAACTCTCAACAATTCTCACTGTGAAATAAAACAAATGAACAGAATCCCAGAATGCTTTAACACATCTACAAGAGAATGTTTATAAAAGTGTTGGAAAAAAGCTGCTATGAGGCAAAATGCCAAACTCGTAATAGCTTCATAATTAGAAGTTTTTTCCAAATTACACAAGTGTGTGCGTGTGTGTGTCTCGAGGCGACATTTTTTTTCCGGTTACTCAGTGCTTCTGAGTCATTGTTTTGTTAACACATAAACAGTCTTCTGCTTTGACTGAAAACAGCGGTCATTAAAATTTGATTGGGTGGTTAATATTTTATTGTTCAACTCTGCCCTTCACTCAGAACTAATAGAGTGAAACATTCAGTCCTCAGAGGGAGTGAATCTGTGTCCAAACATCAGCGACTGAAAATGAATGAAGCCTTTGGAGGATATGTACATAAACACACAGTAATCAGATAAATACAAACCTTGAAAGGTGAGTTTTCTGCGCACGGTCAACATGACCTGGCCATTGCGGGCGGCGTTAGTCATGAGCTCCAGAACCTGTTTGTGAGATTTGCCTTTGACAGGAACGCCGTCAATACATATGAGCTCGTCTCCAGCCCGCAGCCGGCCATCTTTCTCTGCGGCTCCCAGAGGAACAATGGCACCAATGTACACCTGAGGAAAGACACTGTGGTTAAAGGTCATGCCATTGTGTGGTCTGACAATCCAGAGATTCCCATACACTGATTTATTTGTTCACATTGTGAGCACTGACATAACTCGAGTGATCATAAATGACACAAAAAAGTTAGACAGTTTGTGTCAGTTTAATTATATTATGCTGTAAAGAAATGCACAGCGTTGAATTTCATGAACACACGTCACTAAAACAAACATTCAGGTACATGGTAATCTTGTTGTCAATGCAACCAACATGATATTTTTCATAAATTAGCTTCAACAGCATAAAAAAAGCTAAAACAATGTTGTAATAACTTTATTAACTTTAATATTACTTAATAACTTAATATAAACATAACAAACATACATGTATTTGTAAATATTTTCTTTTAGATATGATTAATCAGCACTAAATTAATTCAAATAAATCCTTCCAAAATGCCTTGCCGTTCCTCGCACACTTGTGGATTTTCCCTTCTATAGAGGATTGTGCACCATTTAAACAATGCAATGAATGACATTGAACATAAAAAGCAATATAAAGTAGACATTTTTAGTATAGAAACAAATCCAATACATTTCCCAGTAAATAGCCTAAAAGAGCACCTGTTCAGTGCTTCACATTTTCACCCAAAAATACCAAAGCAAATAATGACAGAAAAAGTTCAGAAGAGCATTCCTACATGCAAGACTTTGATCTCTGATGTTGAATTGCTGCAGCAATAAGTGAAACTAAAGCTAGTGTGTGTGACTTGGATTATAAAAATAAACTTTATCCTCCTTAAATTGCCTAGTGAATACAATATGTGACCTTGGACTACAGAACAACATGTCTTTTTTTCAAAATTAAGATTTATACATCACCTAAAACTTAATAAATGAACCTAACCATTTACGTATTGCTTGATAGGAAATAATAAAACTTAACTGGGTAAAAACTATTTAAAAATATGAAATCTTTTGATTCAGAAAAATCTAAATGCTAAGAAAATTGCATGTAAAATAGCTGAAACTAAATGCTTAGCACATCACTAATCGAACATTATTTTTTAAATATACAGTTGAAGTCAGAATTATTAGCCTCCCTATGAATTTTTTTAATTTCTAATTTTTAATTATTTCCCAAATGAAGATTAACAGAGCAAGGAAATTTTCACAGTATGTTTGATAATATTTTTTCTTCAGGAGAAAGTCTTATTTGTTTTATTTCAGCTAGAATAAATTCTGAAAATATTCAGCTAGAATAAAAGCAGTTTTTAATTTTTTAAACACAATTTTAAGGTCAAAATTATTAGACTCTTTAAGCAAATTTTTTCCAATAGTTTACAAAACAAACCAACGTTATACAATAACCTGCATAATTACTCTTACATGCCTAGTTAACCCTTATTAACTAGTTAAGCCTTTAAATGTCACTTTAAGCTGTATAGAAGTGTCTTGAAAAATATAGTTAAATATTATTTACTGTCATCATGACAAAGTTAAAATAAATCAGTTATTAGAAATGAGTTATTAAAACTGTTGTTTAGAAATGTGTTTAAAAATCTGCTCTCCTTTAAACAGAAATTGGGGAAAAAATAAACAGGGGGCTAATAATTCTGACTACAACTGTATATACAGTATGACATTTTCAAAATTTATTCATGGAACATGACATTAACTTAATAATCTAATGATTTTGGCATAAAAACTATATTTTGACATATTTATATACATGTATTTATATGTATAGACATTTATATGTATATACAGTACATGTATCAGGATAAATCCATCATTTTGACACGTATGACACATTGTATTTTTGTCTATTCTAAAAAAAATAGACCCTTGCAACATAAGACTTGTTTTCAAGTGTTGGTTTTGTAGTCCACTTGTGTTAACAAACAAATAATAAAAAGTAAACCACACATACACACAAAATACCATTATTTTCTGAAGCCTACAAACACATTTAATTAAAGCTGCTAATAATTACTTTGCTGTTTCCACAAGTTCAACATTTAATTGCTGAACTGATTTCTTTTATTTTTTTTTTTATAAATCACTGTGTGTATGGATTTGAAGTGTTGCCACAAATAAACAAGTCTGTGGGAAACAAACTACGATGACAAATCACTATAAAATCACTCACTGGCTGATCTGGTCCCTCTCCACCAAGCACTCGAAACCCAAATCCAGTCTCCTGGTTTCTCTTGATGAACACATCCAGCTCTTTAGTGTTGATGGCTGAGAGAACAGGAAAATTGGTTGTAAATATAGTGAAGTAAGCAGATCATTCGTAAGCATTGAGGCAGATCTCACGTTTGCTGTCCTGCATTGCTTTGGACTTGAGGTAGAGCTCTGTTGGGTCCAGTTTTGGGGAGCTGGAGCGAATGAGCTGTGGCGGGAAGGGCAGGGATTGGGGCGCAGGTTCAGCTGGACTGGGAGTGTCAGTACTGATGGAGCTGGTGGTAATGATGTCCTGCTTCTGGGTAATGGGCATCGCTGGCGTGATCTGAATGAACAGATGGAGACACACTGATTATAGAACTGCCCTCAGTGATATTCCAGATATGAGCTGAGCTCTTCAATATTCATTATGTCAAATGATTTTCAACAATAAAAAACAGACTGTTTTGGCTAATATTGAACTATTTGTCATCCAGTCATTCAAAGTTAGTCTAAATGACAAACACATTTGCTTTATTTAGAGTCATATTACAGATAACCAGCCTGTATGGAAACATGATATGTTTAAGTGTGTCATCACAATTTTGTTTTACAGCACGCTACAAAAAAATGATAAGATCAAAAACTCATGACAACATTTTATGTTACTTTACCTTCTTTTAATAAATTGATCAGGTAACTTTACTTTTAAAGTTATACACATTTTATCTTGATGTTTTAAGGTATTTTAATTTATGCAATCAAATTAGATTAATAATAATTCCTTACATGTATATAGCGCTTTTCTGAAAACTCAGAACACATTGGGAGGTTCTCCTCATCCACCACCAGTGTGCAGCATCCACCTGGATGAAGCGACAGCAGCCATATTGCACAAGGCCGCACACCACACACCAGTTGATTGGTGGAGATGAGACAGACAGAGTGATGAAGCCAATTATAGTATTGGGATGGTTAGGGGGCCATGATGGACAGAGGCCAGTGGGCAAATTTGGCCAGGATGCCAGAGTTAAACCCCTCTTTTTCAAAGGACATCCTGGGATTTTTAACGACCACAGAGAGTCAGGACCTTACCTTACCATCTTATCCAAAAGACACTCACTGAGTGTCTAATATATAATAATAATATAATTATTTAAAGTTACTGTAAAAGATCATCATTTAACCTATTTTTTGACATTTGCTTTTCACAAAAGTACTGGTAATGCTTGGTTCATGTAATAAGTTCATTAATAAGACACTGCACTTGTATTTATCCAGCTTTTTTATAAGGAAAGCATGAAATAGATACAAGTAAAGTGTCTTAGACACAGATGTCTCTTTGACTCTTAATACTCTAGATCAGAGGTGCCCAAATTCAGTCCTGGTGTCCGAAATCGCCCACTATTTACTACTCGACTGTTAAAAAAGTGTGTTCCAACAGTATGAATGAGAGTTGTATGAATGGAACTCTGACGTACTACATCCACCATTTTGTCTCGATCACATGACCTACCGGCGTCAGTTGCTTCACTTTACTCCCATACATAAACTTCTCATGGTGTATCATGGGATAGCATAGCGTGCACCGGATGTGCACTTCAGAATCTTGCCGGATGAAGTAGGCCAACCGGGTACTTCTCACATACTGTTTTTCGAATTCTATAAATTCAGACATACTACTTGGCCCACATGCTGTTTTTAGCTTACTATATAGTATGGAAGTATGCGATTTCGGATGCAACCCTGGAGGGCCAGTGTCCTGCAGAGAATAGCTCCAAACCCAATAAAACACACCTGAACCAGTTTATCAAGCTTCTAACTAGCATACTAGAACTGTCCTGTCAGGTGTGTTGAAGCAAGTTGGAGCTAAACTCTGCAGGACACTGGCCCTCCAGGACCACGTTTGGTCACATGCTCTTAAAGAAGTTTAAGGAGTCTTAAAAACGGATCTGAATTATTTTTTACAGTACCGATCAAGCTCAGATCTTTCATAATTTGCCCCTCGAAGCACGTCTATGTGACTCACATTGTTTATATCTGCTCTGAAACAGCTCATCTACATTACAGCCAGTATGAGGAAGATTTTTTTGCTCCTGAGGGCCTGTTGACTCAGCAGAGATGTTCGCTGCAGAAGCTCGTGTTTGCCTTCAAGTGATTCACCACATCCTGCTCTTAAAATAACATTATAGCGTTTGGCACTTGCTCTGTGAATAATGTACGACTGCAAGCTTCGCTGAAGAACCCAGAACGAGGGCCGATTAATATTTCATACCGTTTTCTTCATCTTCGTTTCATCAAAAATCCCTAGTGTGTCTGAATTAAATCACAAAAATGGTGTAATTAAAAGACATTTAGCCGAACTTACAGGTTTGAGAGACTTCACGGGAGACGTCTGACCTGCGGGCACAAACACAGATAAAGAAGGATATTAGAATCAGCAAGTACAGTTGGAGAAGTGTGTTACAAGATTAAATTATTAGACTGGGCTGTTTATTGCTGGAGAAAGGCTATTCGTCAGTTCCCTTATGCAATTTAAAGCCTCCAAAAGTGAAATGAGTCACACCAAAGTTAATTGTAATGATGTGCATTTCAGACAGGTTTCCAAATCACATTTTAATTTATCTGTCATTGGTCGACTTAACAGGCAGCGCCGCTTCCAAACAACACTGGATTGGTCAATGCAGATGTCAGCATGCTGACAAACAACATACAGTGCATACAGCATATATACTAGTTCACCCTCTTTATCAGTGAATATAGACTATATATTTAGGTCCATTTAAAAATAAAAATACAACATTTTATTAACAGTTATATTCATCAAAATAAGAGTGAGGTCACCTAACACATTTAGGAATAAAATACATATGAATTCAAATAAGGTGTTGGAAAATAAAATGACAAAATTTTAACCAAATACATTTTTTTATGTTCTCTTGATATTTTCTCTTTCGTAAAATTTTATTTCATATTTGTCAATATTATATTCATTGGAGTAGTAATTTTTGCACCCTGATCTTAAGCTTCCTAGTTAAATTAGTAGAGCTGTTTTGGCGTTGATACTGACAAATCTGAAATATATACAAAATATCTTATTGTAGAGCATCGTGTAGAAAATATTCATTTAAAAAAGAGGGGTGTACTTATTTATGCTGAGCAGTGTATGCTTAAATAAAAAAATATATATGTTTGCTTAGTGCTTACTGCAAACATTATACATTAAACAAAAAAACGCATTGTAACTTTAAAAACCTTTTGACTAAGATTAAAAGTTCTTCACACAAAGAAATAAAGTACAAAAGCTGTCACTGAGGTTATTTCTTTAAAAAAAGGTCTATATTAATTTCTAAAATTCACATATTAGTACCTAAAAATAGGGTTGCACAATATATGGTTTGAGCAGTGACACAATAGTCACATCGCTTGATTAGATTATTTATTAAATATTAAAACATAAAGATATTCTTATTTTTAAAAAAATGTTTATACAAAGATGACTATGCTATTTTATGTTTGATTGTTCAATTTCTACTCCTGAATATTGTTAGGCTATCAAAAAAACAAGAAAATGTTATTTTACTTTGATCTGCTCTGTTGTATTTATATATGCTTGTAATTTATTAATATTTATGCAAACACACTGCATAAAAAATACTTGATCGTCTCAATTTTTTTTAAATGAATGAGATCTTTACAAATAGAGTTAATCAATTAATCTGGTGAAATTATATTCATATTGCAATATGTACCACATGAAAACAAAATAGCGCAAAGTCAGATTTTTCCAATATCATACAGCCTTACCTAAAAAGTACAAAGTTTGAAAGACAATCTGAAAAGCTATCTCCCCAATGAAAGCTTTTATATCTATATTTTTACTAATTATGTATGAAAAAACAAGCAAGCGTCTTTCCGAATGTGATTGTTTTGCATAAATGGGCAATTATTTTATTATTATTGTTATTATAATTATTATTATTTTCCATCAAAGAATTTCCCAAGTCTTTCACAGTTAAAAAAAATCACAGGCTGACAACCTAAAAAAATATTTAAATGTTTTGTTTGATTTAATTTGATAAGTGATATTTCTTGACCAAATCAGCTCATCAGGATGATTTTTGAAGGATGATGTAACACTAAAGGCAACTTTCAGCTTTGCATCATCATTTGCATATTGAAATTGTACATAAACCAGTGCAGAATGTTTAATTCCTGAATCAGGACTTTAAATGAGTTTATGTGAATCCACTGTTCTAAAATCCATAGTGGCCACTAAGGGGCAGTGTACTCCACACTGCATCAATGAGTACTCGAACACTAAAGGAGATGACATTATTCACACAGTGCGGGTTTGATAGTTTGGCAAGCACATTTATATACAGTATGTGTGTGTAATATAATAAATACTGCATAATCGTTATTAATAGTAACACCACATAGCTTTTAAAAAAATGTGGAACATCAGAATCGGTTGTAAGTAATGCTTTGAGCAAATTTTAAGCATATAACCATGTTTGTACAAGCCGAAGATGAAACGTATGAATACGCTTGACCTTTAGCAGCCACAATCCATCGGCATCACTGTGACAGCTGAAACCTGGAAGTGAGCAAGTGAACAAAAGAGCCTGATATTTTCACTTGGGCTCCAGACAAACCACAGACTTAATGCAATATAGATCTGTGTGTACAGCCACTCTGCGCCCACTGCTGTGCATGCAAATACGGCCTTCAGCTTAATTAAAACACTGTCTGGGGATTTTCGCCACAAGTTTTGGAGAATGCAGAAATGGTATAGACTCAGTTTTCTCAAATTTCATGTATATAAAACTACTAATACAGTATCCGCAAAACCACAGCAGCACAAGAGACTTTTGTGAAGAAATGAAGTACGGTAATTAAGAATGACATTACTTTATCTTAATGACTTTACAAATGAACATTAATCACTTTGGTAACCTGCTGTCCTGAGATTATGAGATCCATTTTCAGTGTGGCAGTGTGCAAGCATGATTGCTCTTTCCTTTAGGCGTTAACTGTATTCTTGTGCTTTATGAAGATCAGGATCAGCACAATGTGAGAATCTCTCACTCACAAATACAGTTATTTGGCTCTCACCATCTCAGATGCGTCTCACACTACTCTTTTCACACATTTTTAGCGTACAGAAGTTATTTTACCTTTTCACACACACACAAAAATTAATGTTTCAGAGAAAAAACATAATTCTGTCTAAGTTTGGAACTACATGAGGGTGAGCAAAGGAGAGTGTTTTTATTGTTACCTAAAACCAAAACTATTAAAACAAAAGCAAAAATTAATAAATAAATAGAAAGATAAATAAATACAATAATGTATATTTGTTAACATTAGGCAATGCATTACTTACAGTACTTTAAAATAAATAGGTAAAAACTGTATTAATAGGTCAAACTAAGATCAATAAATGTTGTAGAATTACATTTTTATTGTTAATTCAGGTTAACTAACGGTTATCCAATGGTAACAAACGAAGCTTTAATGAAAAGTGTTACCACACAAATATTAGATAGATTTAAATAAAATAAAATGAATTAAAATATTATCATTTTTAAATAAGTCACACATGCTCACTAAGCCTGTATTTATTTGACTAAAAATACAGTAAAACTGTCCTACTGCAAAACATGATTTCAATTTAAAACAACAATTTTATAATCCTACATCAAAAATGTATTAGTTTTCACAAAACCTCAACATTAATAAAAAATATAAACAAGTCATAATAACTATCAGTGTTCAAATTATATCTGAAAGATCATCTAAGACCAAACACTCTGTGGCTGCTGCAAATTAAAAATTACAATCACAAAAATGCAGCAAAATTATACATTTGAAGCATATTAAAAATATTTGCATTGGTAATTGTATTTAAAATATTACTTTTAAACTGTATTTTGATAAATATACACATATTAAATTATTTTAAACTTGAAACTTCATTTACTCACCCTTCACTTTTTCAAAGCCTATTTGACTTTCTTTTTTTTGTTGAATACAGAATACTGAAATGTATATGAAGAATGCCGGAGGCTGGTTGAATTGACAATTCAAAGTATTTTTTTTTTCTGCTATGGAAGTCGATGGGTATCCACTTTCTTCAAAATATCCTTTTTTGTGTTCAACAGACAAAAAAAAAAAAACCTCATAAAGTGGTTAGCACTGTCGCCTCATAGCAAGAGGGTTGCTGTTTTGAGTCCTGGCTAGGTCATTTGGCACTACTTTGTGGAGTTTGCATGCTCTTCTTGTGTTCATGAAGGTTACTCCCACAGTCCAAAGACATGCGATATACAGTAGATGAATTGAATAAACTAAATTGGCCATAGTGTATGTGTGTTAATGAGTGTGTATGGATGCTTTTCAGTACTGGGTTACAGCTGGAAGGGCATGCGTTGTAAAACATTCACTGGATAAGTTGGCAGTTCATTCCGCTGTGGCAACCCCTGATGAATAAAGGGACTAAGCCGAATGAAAAGGAATGAATGAACGATGAAGAGTAAATGATTAAGTAATTGTCATGTTTGAGTGAACTATCACTTTAAGATCACCAGTGTATATTCATTGTTTTTATGAGCTGTCATATGTATCAGCCTGTTTATTAAAATAACTGTGCCATAACTGAACCTACAAGTATTCACTGACAAATAATAAGACAAATTATTTGTCACTGAACTGTTAACAATGGTATTTTTTCACTGATGGAAACAAGACAAAAGCTAAATAGAAAACTGTTTTAAATGACAAAAACTGGTAGAACTAAACTGGTTAGACTTTAATCAACTAAAAGATAATTTTCATATTAAATTTATTAGACTAAAACTACAATTGGCTTCATTCATTCATTCATTCATTCATTCATTCATTCATTCATTCATTCATTCATTCATTCATTCTCTTTTCAGCTTAGTCCCTTTATTAATCTGGGGTCGCCACAGCGGAATAAACCGCCAATGAATTCAGAAAACAAAAATATCACAACCTAAATGGCATTTTAGTCAATATTAGCTACAAAATTATATTAAATTTGGTTGACTAAAACTAGACCACATGCCTAATTAAACACTCCCGATCAATGTAAGTGAGTCTTTTAGGCTTGTTTGAAACCTACAGGTATGTGTGTTGGAGCAGGGTTGAAACTAAACTGTGCAGTTGCGGCCCTCCAGAAACTGGATTTGACATCTGTGATCTCGACTAAAACTACAATGAATTTAGAAGACTAAAATATGACTTAAAGGTGCAGTAGTTGATCTGCCAAAATGCTAATCGTTATTAGCTTTGGATGGCAGGGGAGGGATTGTGTTTCAAAGCATTGCCTCCTGAAATCGCAAACGTGCCCACCGCAACACGACAGCAAACCACCAACACA
Source organism: Danio rerio (assembly GCF_052040795.2). NCBI lineage: Eukaryota > Metazoa > Chordata > Actinopteri > Cypriniformes > Danionidae > Danio > Danio rerio. The sequence goes on from NC_141043.1 coordinate 29,253,719, forward strand.
CTAGTTCATGTCATTCGCCAGTTAGAAGTGGATGAAGTGGATGGCCCAAAGGCGTGCAGGAATTTCACTTATTACTAAGCCACACTTACATGCTATTTCAGAGCGAATATTCAGAGTAGTATGGTAAACAATATCGGGAGCTGTCATTGTTCATGGCTGTCATTGTTCAGAAATGACCCAATGTGAATATAAAAGCAACTTCAGCTCAGTAAAGCAGGCTAGGCAGAATAGTGCTATTGACCAACGTTTTGTTGTTAAACTAAATATAAATCTACAATATTGATGCAGTAAAAAGCTCTTATGAAACTGAAAATAGTCACATCAATCTTTTACCAAGAGATTTCAGTGGATTGAACAACACGTCTGTGCATATAACCCATTTGTAACAACAACATCTGCATCAGCTCTGCGTGAAGCTAAAATAGTTTTAAAACAGAACATTACCTGTCTAACAGAAATACTTCAGCTGCGGTGTCGTCCTTTCTCCAGGTTGCAAAAGTAACTCCAATATTGATTCAGGAGTTAAAAAAGTTTCAATTCAGCATTTGATTTCACTGTGACAGTGACTGTCTCGTGTTGTGAACGCGCGAGGCTCATCTAGGCGTGCACACGCTAATAGCAGATATGCGTGAACAGAGATCCGCAAAAGCTCAAATCTGCATTTGTTTACAGACAGTTTACTAGTGTGCTACTAACTAGCTGAGCTACTTATGGGAATTATGGAAGATGTATGCCCGACAATATTTAATTGGGTGAACATTTTTAGTTTTATGCCTTACCCAGAATATAAAAATACATTTAAACACATTTAGATCATTTACTGTAATCATTATTATTGGAATGTGAAGAGACTTTCAACCAGCACAACAAAAAATGTTTCTGAAGACAATCACCTACTGCACCTTTAAACTAATTGGCAATGAATTAAAACTAAAATCAAAGTTTGCAGTCAAAATAAGCACTGATACCCATATAACCCTCTTTGCCTCACCTCCTCTGAGCACCAGCACGTTGACCTCGCTGCCCACCGGCAGGTCTTTGAGAATGTCCACCACCTGCGCATGACTGAGCGTCTGCACGTTCTGTCTGTTGATCTCCTTTATCACATCGCCCTTCAGCAGGCCCCGACACCACTGCGCGTCCAGAATCATCTTCACCTTCTGGCCCAGCGGACAGTCAGCAATGGCAAAGCCAAAACCACCCGGCCCCTTCACCAGTGGCACACTGACCAGCTCTGGCTGCAGGAGTGTGCTCTCTCCTGCCTCGGGGTGGCGTCCATTGGGCATCGCTGCAGCTGGGAGTCTGCCATCAGCGCTCATGTAATGGAGGTCTTGCAGGGGCGCGGTGCCATCTAAATGGATTGGCTGGCCGTCCATTCCTGGCATGGCGGTCATTATGTCTCCTGTGCCCTCTTCGCTGGAGTTGGTGTCCTCTGGCAATGGGTATCCACGACACAAGACCATATCCACATACTGGTTCACTGGGATTGACTGGAACATCTGCACCACATCTGCGTGAGTCTTGCCCAGCACACATGCACCATTTATGTCTACAATAACGTCACCTGAAGGAGACAGGAAGAAGGCGAATGAAGGAGATGCCGGCTGTGTGCTGAATCATAGAGTGCTGCATGTGAAGACTATTAAAATGATCAAAAGTAAGCTATGATGAGTTATTATTACAAACAAGGCTAAATGACATTTACTTGGGACTGACAAATAAAAATGAATGTTTCTTTAATGTCAACATTAGATTCAGTGGCAATCATTAGCCACGTTTTTCTTTCTTGGATAAGAAGCCTGTTACAAATAGTAAACTAAGTTATGAGTAAGGCCAGACAGAATCTGTGGACACTTTTAGCTATTTCTGTGCAGAATTTTGTAAAAATTCAGATTTATGCGGAATGATTTTGGGAGTATCGCAACTAAAAACTTAATATATGAAATAAAAATTAAAACCTTTTTAATGTTTACAATACAAATCCATCTAGATCCACTTATTTGGTAAACAAAATTTATCTCTCATAAAATATATCTACTAAAATACAGAATGTATTAATTTATAAACAGTATTGCGAATAAATCCAATGAACATTTTCATATTAGTCAATAATAGTACTGAAATTGATTTAAAAACTAAATAAATAGAAATGTACACATATTTACACAAGTAAATAATAGAAATCTGCGTTTTATTGCATGTGCATTTCATGTGGGCCTAGTTATGTGTACAGAGCACAAGACAATACTAAATTTGTTCTTCATTGAGTAGGAACTTAAATTTTTGGAACACTTTTCACTCGATTTACACACTATTATAACATTTATAAATATTTCAAATTAGCTTTCATTTTCATAATCTTATATTTTAGTTTTAGCAATTTTGCTAAGTGATTTCAAATTGTCATTTTTTTTCAAACTTTTATTATTTTTTTTATTGTTATGTTTGCAGGTTTAGTACTTAAGTTTCCAGACAAAAGTAATTGACTAACAGTAGTTTAATTTGTCTCTAAACCCCTTTTATATATATATATATATATATATATATATATATATATATATATATATATATATATATATATATATTTATATATAATATATTATAATATATTATATTTATATATATATATATATATATATATATATATATATATATATATATATATATATATATATATATATATATATATATATATATATATATATTATATATTTATATATATATAAATACTAGTAATGAAGTCAGAATTACTAGCCTCCCCATTTGAATTTATTTTCTTTTTAAAAATTTTCCCAATTGATGTTTAACAGAGCAAAGAAATTTTCACAGTATGTCTGATAATATTTATTGTTTTATTTCGGCTAGAAAAAAAAAACTTTTTTTTTTTTAATAAAAATGTATATATATAAATTTTAAGAACAATATTATTAGCTACTTTAAGCTATATATTTTTTTCATTTGTCACTTTAAGCTGTATAGAAGTGGTGTCTTGAAAAATATCTATTCAAATATTATTTACTGTCACCATGGCAAAGAAAAAAATTAATCAGTTTCATAAATCGGGACTGTTTTGAGCATAAATTACAAATATAAATATGAAACGCAATGTGTTTAAATTAACAATTTAATTTGGGTCACACTTTCCAATAAGGTTCATTAGTTAATGTTAATTAATGCATTTACTAACATGAACAAACAATGAACAATACATTTACTCTTGTATTTGTTCATGCTAGTTAACGTTAGTTAATGAAAATACAGTAGTTCATTGTTAGTTCATGTTAACTCATGGTGCATTAACTAATGTTAACAAGTTTGTACTTGGATGTTAATAATGCATTAGTAAATGTTCAATTATGATTAATAAATGCTGTACATGTGTTGTTCATGATTAGTTCATGTTAGTAAATGCATTAACTAATGAACCTTATTGTAAAGTGTTACCTAAATTTGTGTTAAATTTGTGCTTATTGGAATATTGTGTTTAACAATTCATTAAACAGCAAAAAAGCAGTTGCAGTGGATTTTCTTATATATACCTACTTCTGGACAATCTAAAGCAGCACTGCATCCTTAACCAGATAGTTAATCCAAAACAACTATTAATTGAACCCAAAACAAAATATTTCCAAAAAATATTTATGGAAAAAAAAAACACATCTATTGTCATCCATAGTAGCAACAAAAAATACTACGAGAGTATTTTCCCAGCATTTTTCAGTATACATTCCTACATGTTCAACCAGAAAGAAACTCAAACTGCATCAAACTGCTTCGGAACAAGTTCATTTTTGGGTGAACTATCTAGTAGTCTACACAACTTAAGAGCTATGGCATTAGCTTTAGCTTAGCATCATGCTAATGCACTTCATATAAAGAGCGTTGTTTATGTTTAAGTATAGTTTCCATCTCAGCGGACTCTTCTAAATCAGTTTCTAATAAGATTTTATTACGCGTGGTGTTTTTGAAGGCTGTTGTGCATGTGGACACTGTGCAGCTGACTGTGATCTGGGATCGGTTTCAGCTCAAACACAGATCCTGCCAGTGTGTTTAAACTGTTCATTTCGAGTCTTGGCTCCTTCTGTTATACTCTGGGGAAAGCGAACGAGTATGATATTCAGTGATAAAGAGCCAGTGGCCACAGATCCATTACTCCAGCTCAAGTCAATGATCCGCTCAGTCGGTGCAGTCTAGTCTGTCTATCCAATGGTGAATGTGTCTATTGATCAGTGCAGAGGACGGTGGGGGGATTCCTGTATGCTTTTGTACTCTGGAACAATCAATGGCATCCGTCCAGGCGCGCTTCACTTCTTGAAAGCGATTGTTCTACCTGAGTCATCCTGCTGCTCATACTGTAATACCGGCACACCATCTGCCAAAGATTCTTTCAGGAGCATCATAGCTTTCTACTGTAAGTCACGACAATCTTATGGGTGAAATTAGATGTTATGTTTATGAAAAAACAATATTATTTCTAACTGGCTATTTGATGAATATTGCATAAGAAAACCTGAATAATATAAAGTAAGAAAAAGCTATTTTCAGAGTATATTCAGATTTATTCAGATTTTTAAGGTTATTAAAAACATAGTCAAACCCAAAAAGCAATATTTTTATTACTTATGTCATTATAAAATGCTTCATTCATTTTTAGAACACAAATTAGGTTATTTTAAATGAAATTCCAGAGCTTTCTCATATTTGCTATGTACAATATGATGCTTGAATGTAGCACTACAGACTCTAATAGCTATACGTGATATTGCCTGTAGTAAATGCACACCTTGACGAGAATGCAGGAGCACGCTTTAATGCATAAACATTAGACATTGGTGAATGAGCCATGTTTACATTTATTTTTAACACAAAAAATTGTTCTCTGGCTTTAGTTTGATTATGGTTAAACCAATGAAGTCCCACAGAATGTTTTAGTTAAAGTTCTGAACTTCTCTGCCGTTTATGGAGGCCAGAGAGCTCTCAGATTTCATCTAAAGTATCTTAATTTGTGTTCTCAAGCAACTGGAAAGACATAGAGAGAGTAATTAATAACATAATTCTTATTTTTGGATAAACTAGTCCTCAATACTTTTAATAATAAATTACAATATATTATAATAATAATAAACTAGGAAATCAATTTGATTATTCGTTAAAGGGATAGTTCATCCAAAAATGAAAATGTGCTCAATATTAACTTTCCCACAAGTGGTTTCAAACCTTTATGAGTTTCTTTATTCTGATGAACACAAAATAAGATATTCTGAAGAATGTTGAAAGAGTGTAACCATTGTCTTACATACCAGGAAAAACAAATACTATCGAAGTCAATGGTTACAGATTGGTTATGCTTCAAAATATCTTCTTTTGTGTTCAAGAGACGAAAGAAACTCAAGTTTTGAATAAGATAATAGTAAATAAATTATGAATTTTTGACTTGTGACATTTGACTTGTGTCCTCTGCAATGGACATTGCGTTTTCATCAATGTACTTTGAATTTTTTGAGCTACTCTGTCAAGTCCGGTTGTACTGTTCAGAGGGCATCCTGGGGTTTCTAGTGACATGTCATTTGATTGGCTGGCATGGTAGGAACAACTTCTCACACTGCATCAAAAATGGCTGACGTACAAAAAAGCACATTTTAGGAAGGAAAGAGGCATGTAAAATTTAGCTTTTTAAATGGTATTGTACTATTATTATTATTATTACATGTATATTTGTTTATTAAAGTGTCAGGAACAATACATTTAGCTTTCGAAGCTGTTAACTTGTTTGTGTTTCAAAATATCATCCTTTTTTAAACGTCCACTACAGTGGACACCAGGACCATCTTAATTTAATTAATGACTGCATGTTGTAGGAGGCAGAACTGAGGCAGAGAGGATTCATTATAAAATAGTTGAGGGAGACTCTGATTTAGAGTATGACAATCAGACAATTAGAGAATTAGAGACAATTAAAGAATGACAATCAGTTTTAAATCACCTTTATGTTAAATTTCTTCTTAAGTTAAATCACTTCTTTTTTTGAGTTTGGCTCTCTTTCAGACTAAACTGTTTTAAGAATTTCAATACAAAAGGAAAAAAATGTCTTTTGTTTTGTTATCGTTGCATGAATATAGGATTTTTATCCCTTTACAGCCATATCCTGTACAGTTTTGTTGTCTGAGTGGCAGTTGTTTTAAACTTAAGTGGTCCTGTGGTCCACAAAAGTGGACATGCTGTAAAACTAAAAATAAAAACAAAATGTAAAAACTCTAAATTGTATAATATTTTTTTACCCAAAGGATGTAGGAAATCACAGAAAAAAAGAAAAACGATTCTTGGGGTCTCGGGTTGATTTATTTTTATTTTAATTTAAACTTTTTAAATTAATCCCCATCCTAAAATCACATGCAAACACAACCATTCTTTGCTTTGCATGTCGTTCAGATGCTCTCTTCCTATCAGCGCGTAGTTACTTCGCCCAAATCACCTTTAATGAGGATCAAACTTTATGGTGCAAGTCTAAAGTCTGGCCATGCAAAACAAACAGCAAATAAACATAAGTAAACAGTGAGAGTCTACAATTAAACTTCTCTTAATAAAGGATAAATGTTACGGCGGGTCAAAAACAGGCTCATAAACACACCCTTTATGGCTTTTGCGATAGCTTGTTGACACACGGAGGAATTTGCATAAAGAAATTGGATGCAGATGAATTTAGCCCTCAGCATGTGCCAGCTGAAGCATGTTTACTGCACCGCACTCCAATCCACAATTAAATGTATATCTCGGTTAAACTGTTTTACGATCCTCTGTACAGACGGTTGTCTTCGGGGAGCTCAAGTACACTGGCAGTTGTTTGCTCACACCGAGTGTTTGGGAAAGCGCTGCAATTATCGCCAAACGCAACTCTGCAGGAAAGCCAGTTCCCCTGATGCTCACCCACTGATTCTGATTTATTCTATCGCTTTCTGTGTGATCCCGCTGTGGCCACTTTCACACTATTATTTACTTGAGATCTGGCAAAACAACTGCACACCAAAAAATGGATGTGGTGGCTGACTTATTGTACCGTTTGATAAACATAAATGAAGTGGGGTGTTAAAGTGCATTGTGATACTTGGATCAAATCTAACCGTACATCCAGAATCTTGCAATTCTGTAATTACAGATTTTAATGCAAAATCAAGCAAATGACACAAAATCCAAAGCAGTTTGCAACTTTTCAAACTCATTTAGCCAAAGTGTAGTTGATGAAGGCAGCGAGACTCGATTGATTTCACCTACAGTAGCTTCAACTGTGATATAAAGAAAAATTGCTTTACTTAATGGATCAAAGTGGGCAATTATATAAGTTTATTATACAGTAGAATGGCAATGCACTCACATTAAATTTAGTTATATATAATTTCATACTCTTAATCTTTGAATAATCTGTCTTTAATAAGACAATTACTTTGATAATTTTTTGATAATCAAATGTAGGGGTGTACGAAGAACAAAATTTTTAAGTATTGGGTCTGCAGTTTCAGTAAAGAATTACACTAAACAACAAGTAAATCAATCAATAGATAATATAACAATAAACATTTACACAGCAGTTGACTGACGATCCTTATTGTTAGGTGGATCTGCAGTGCAAATTATTAGAGAGCATACGTTTTAGGGTCAAACTGAAAATTTAAGTGCTTAGTTTTATGATGTACTTCTCTAGGGGCATCCGCCACATAAAACACATGCCAGTGTAATTGGCGGTTCATTCCACTTTGGCAAACTCTGATAAATCAGGGACGAAGGAAAGTGAGGGAGTTTTAAGATGAAAGCTCTGCCATTTTTTTTTTTTTCAAAAAATTGTAAAGCAATACAAATGCCTACCATGCTGATTAAACAACCCAAATACATCATATTTGCCAAATTTTCTTCATGTTTTTAATTTGTAGAAAAGAACTGTCAACAAAAAAACTTATTCTAACTGATTAAAGTCCACTGTGTATCAATGAAGATACAGTAATCTTGGTTAATAGGTAATCACTTCATTTATTCTCTTAATATTTTTAAGCTTAAAAATTAAATTAAATAATTAGATTTTTTATCATCATTTTAGGCCACAAAAATTTGAAAAAATGTGTAGTTAAATGAAGGAAATAGTAGTTTTCCTGAAGGAAATTATTTAATTACTTGAGGGCTCATCCACATTCATGAAGTAAGCAACACATTGGCTCTAAACTGAAGGAACAGGTGGTGACTGGATTTACCTGAAGCGATTTTGTTGTCGTGTGCGGCAGGTCCATCTCTCAGGACGTTCTTCACTTGAAGGAACTCATCTGGTCGATCTCCACCGATGATGGTAAAGCCAAAGCCCTGAGGACTTTTCTTCAGTGTTGTGCGCAAGATGGCACCCTGCAGCTGAGACGGGTCCCGCGTGAATCCTCTCAAGCCAACTTCACCTGAATCAACAAATATCATGTGAGACTAACAGTTTAAAGCTTGTTTTTACTTGTTCTTTTCAGCAGCCTATTCGTGTTTTGTCTCATTTTCACTTCATGTACAGCCCTTTGGTCAGCCAATTAAAAACTAAATTACAAGAAAAAAACTAAACTAAACTAAACTAAACTAAACTAAACTAAACTAAACTAAACTAAACTAAACTAGACAAAAACAAGCACTGGAAGAAAGTTCACACTGAGAGAACCAGAGAAAGATATGGACAGGGAGTCCATTACTCATTCATATTCAATAATGCAAGAGAGAGAAATGGAGAGAGCAAAAGACACATCACAAAATGAGTGAATGATAGTGGGATTGTTCTGTAAATATCCACATACACTTCAATTAATCATTTAGTCCATTTATTACAATACTACAATGACTCAACATTTACTCCTCCTAGCATCACATTCACAAGAGTGTTCCTGTTAAGATCTCTAAATAATAACCATAGATTAAATGCTCAAACAACATTTGGCAATGCCTTATCTACTAAAATAAGCTGATAATGATCCTCTACACACACAGACTCAAATACAAATTAATTTTTGGTGTCAGTGAGCACATGCAAAACGACCACTTGTATGAATTATGTTGCCATGGTGACACCTCTAAGCTGAGCGACTAATAATAAACTTTAAACACACAAACAGGATTTTTGTTAATAATGCTAAATAAATGGACACAGATGTGCATTTAGAGTTCATATGTTCTTATTATAAAATCAAATTAAATAATATTGACCAAGGTTTGATCAAAATATTGTATATTTCCAAAAATATTATTATTCATTCATTCATTCATTTTCTTGTCGGCTTAGTCCCTTTATTATTCTGGGGTCGCCACAGCGGAATGAACCGGCAACTTATCCAGCACATTATTACGCAGCGGATGGCCTTCCAGCCACAATTTATCTCTGGGAAACATCCATACACACACATACACACACATTAAAAAAAGTATGGACAATTAAGCCTACCCAATTCACCTGTACCGCATGACTTTGGACTGTGGGGGAAACCGGAGCACCCGGAGAAAACCCACGCGAACGCAGGGAGAACATGCAAACTCCACACAGAAACGCCAACTGAGCAGAGGCCCGAACCAGTGACTCAGCGACCTTCTTGCTGTGAGGCAAACGTGCTATCCACTGCGTCGCCAAAATATTATATAATTTAAGATAACCATTCTCTCTTTTAAACATGCTTATGGTAATTTATGTGTGTATTAAGTGTAAATTCCTCTAGTCTTCAGTGTTACAATGCTTCAGAAATCATTTTTAAATGCAGATTTGGTGATATTATCATTTAATAATCTAGAAAAATGTCTTAAAATTACTTTTCCAGGAGTCTGTCAGTATACACTCTTTATTTATAAATCAAGTTTATACATTTATTTATATTTAATTTACACATTTTATAAATATATTCATAAAAACATTTGTTGCCAAATTAAATTTTCATCGACTTCAGACAAATGCTAAATTGTATTTAGGATCTCAAGACACAGAGCTTCTGGTAGTACACATAGTAAAGTCTAATAAAGGAGGTCAAGCCTTTTCATTTATGGCTCCTAAACTCTGGAATAGCCTTCCTGATAATGTGTGAGGCTCAGACACACTCTCTCAGTTCAAAACTAGATTAAAGACCTACCACACAATGCACCACATACCTATATGATACATGAGTGTGCTCCATGCAGGTGAGTGGGCTTGACAAACCACCTGTAGGACACACTTCTCCTGTCTTAATGCACCAGACATTTAGTTTGAAATACTCGTATGCTTTACATCAGCAGCTATGCTAATTATTATTTTATTCCCTAATTCCACCTGGGGATACTCATCCCGAGGCCCCTAGAGATTATGCAGTGCCATTGATGTAATCTAAGACCTGTGAAGAAATGATGCCAAAGTATCCATAATCCTGGACAAGGTTGTATCCCAAGCTGATGCTGTTGCGGTCATGGAGGAGCCTTGTTTCTCTCAAGTTTTTTTTCCCTTCACTTTCGTTAATTGGTGAAGTTTGTTCCTCGCCACGGTCACCACTAGCTTGCTTGGTTTGGTTTGTGGAGCTGTGCATTGATGGATTTGTTCTTCAGGGTCACCAAACTTGTTCCTGGAGGTCCGTTGTCCTGCAGATCTTAGCTCCAACCCTAATCAAGCACATCTCAACAGCTAATCAAGGTCTTATATGCATACTTGAAACACTCAGGCAGGTGTATTGAAGCAAGTTGGAGCTAAACCCTGCAGGGACACCAGCCCTCCAGGACCAAGAGTCTTCAACTTCAACTCTGAAAGCTGGACTGACTCAGTTTCAGTTTACTAGAACTTCTATGTGAAGCTACTTTGACACAATCAATATTGTAGAAGTGCTATTGAAATAAAGATGAATTTAATTGAAAAAAGTATACTAAAATAATGAAGCATTATTTATTTATTTTACTAATCTTTATATTACTTAATCCAAACATATAAATAATAGTGGATCCAAAAAGATGGAGAGTAATATTTGGTGTCTGCTTTCCAGTACTGGTGGAGAATATTGCACATTTCCAAATTCTATTTGACAATTACTAGCCATTACAAAACCCCCAGGAGGACTTTGAAAATGATGTGTAGAAAGTGCCTATTAAATAAAAGTGTCTGTTTTGTAATGTTCAACAAGTTATGTGATGCACATCAGAGCTGAGCACTTCCATCAGATAATCACATGGAGTTATGAAACAATACAGAGTGAAATCAACACTTCACACTTCACCTGTTTGATGAAAAGAAAGAGTTAGAGCAGCATTTCTGCCTTTTTTAGTCGCTACAGTGTAGGTTTTATTCATTTTTACATTTGGTTTGATGTTTACATAATTCCAGCTCTGGTTTTAGATCAACCTTAAAGTCACAATTGGAAATCTTTTAATGGAATATTAGTGTTTATTATAACACAGTGTGTATTTATCAAACAAACACTGCCACCTAACAACAAGTTTAGTGATGTTGGTAAGACGTCAAGTGGAAACTCTTGATGAGTTCAAATCCACCTTACTTTTTTTCCTTTGATATTACCAAAGTAGATTACATTTATTTAAAATAATTGAAATATTCAGTGGGTATTAAATAAGAAAGTGTTTTCTTTTAAAAAAGTTATTTATGATTATGGCTAATGGTAGGTGCAGGGACAGCTTTATTACTTTAAAAAGACACAAATGGTTTAATTTATATATATATATATATATATATATATATATATATATATATATATATATATATATATATATATATATATATATATATATATATATATATATATATATATATATATATTTTTTTTTTTTTAAATAAGAAATAAATATATTTGTATGTGTAGGTTACCTATATGCACATCTCTGATGTGAACAGCGAAATATTGATTTGCACACACTGACAATAATCAAAACACATTTATTTTGAATTTGAGGTTGCAGATTAATAGTTGTGTATTTGTAAAATGTCATTCACAAATACAAATAGACAGTGTAGAGCAAATTTGATTGCACATTGTTCTCACATTTAGATTTGCAAGCTCTCGAGATTTGTTACCGAGTTACCTTCATATTATACTGGGGTTCTAATACCTGCCACTATTTCCGCTACATATAATTATATAAAAAAACAAAAAAAAATTAAATAATCCCAAATAAAATACAATTTATTGACTACAGTGTTAAAATAATGTATTCATATTTTCTATTTAAATATATTTCCTATGTAAATAGCCACTGCACAAAAAAAGTATCATCAAAAGGACTTCTAAATTGGGCAGAAACTCCTCTACGCATCACTGATGATCAAGTTCACCTGTGCGAGGGCGGTTAAACCTGTCAATCAAATGAGAATAACCAACAGCAATCTACGGCAACCCAATGATTGAATCAGTTTCTAATGGACAAGATTAATTGTTGCCTTACATTTAGCATTGTGTAAAAAGCCATTTGACAGGACAACTTTATGCTATGTACAAATCTCACAATACACATTACAGCAAGAGCTGTTTTTTCAAAGTGTCTGAAATGTTTTGTTCAAGTATTGGTTATTCCTAAGCCCTGCCTTTCTGAGAGCCTGTTCTGATTGGTCACCCTAGTTTTTTCAGATGACCAAATCTGAATTTCAGAACAGTAACAATTTTCTCAATATTAATAATTTTAGATAATTTTCCAGTGATGGATTGCAGCTAGATGGACATCCACTGCGTAAAACATATGCTGGATAAGTTGGTGGTTCATTACGCTGTGGCGACCCCGAACTAATAAAGGGACTAAGCCGAAAAGAAAAGGAATGAATGAAAACTTTAGATACACTGTTTGAGGCTACAAGTATAGGAATGCAAATAGCGAGTATAAACTGGCAATATGCAGATTTATTTTGTGTATTAAACAAGATTTAAATTGCTAATGACATATTTCAGGCTTTTTTAAAATGGTTTATACTAGTGCTGCACAATAAAATGTTTCAGCATCCATATCGCAATGTGCACATCTGCAATAGTCACATCACAGAATCTGCAATGTTGAGTTAGTGTTTATAATGACCATGAAGCACGTTTCAGAACATGATTTGTGGAGTAATCGCAAATTTGAACAATAATGCCTCATTCAGACTAGCAGTGACTTTGTAGCAACCTATCGCTCTGTGTGGCGATCTGCTGCAAACGCAGCTCTGTGTAGGTCTACAGCACGGAAAATACAACCGGCCTCTGAGTCAGCTGAGAGAGGATCAAGTAAACTCTAATGGTGTTCCTAATTGTCTGTTGCTCAAGAAAGTCAATCTTCATTTGCATAAAGCTCTCAACTTTGTCGCATCGCTCGACATGCCCACCTGGTCGCCAACGGTGTTGCTGTTGCTTGTGCAAGACGGAGGTCACTGGAAGTCGTTCACTCTCCATTAAAATGAAGTGAGGCTTAATAAAGTGAAAGATTTTAAATTGGATGTATTTTAAGATATGAATTGAATTTAAAATCAATAAATTCATTTTAACAATGATTTAATTGTTTTTGATTTTATATAATGGAGACAATATAATGTGATATTTATTAATGTTGAATTTATGCTCTTAGACTCCACAGAAAACCATAAAACAAACAAATCATTTTTTAAAATCTTTTTTCTATTGCATTCAACTATGCTTGCAAATTTTTTTATTATGTTTTATGCAGATGTATGAATGCTTTACAAGTACAATTATTTAGATCACCTTTTGTAAAATTATATTCATATCACAATATGTATATCGCAGAAAAACAAAATATCGCAATGTCAGTTTTTTCAATATTGCGCGGCCCTAGATTACACACAATGCATACCTGTCAACATTGGGATGTGAAAATAAGGGATATGCCCACCCCCTTAGTGGATTCTAGCTTCCTCTAAAGACATTAATAACTAAATCCAACCATCATTTACCAACTTTTCCATCCTTCCCAGAGGACGACACAATTTGCAAGTCTACCTGAACTATCCCTTTAAGGCGAAGGTGTTTAACATTGTTCTGAATCAGCTGTAAATGGCAGCTCCTATGCTAATTACAGTCATTTATAACGCAGCGGTTGTATTATTATTATTTTTTGTCTCGTCTCATCAGAGAGCGCCAGCAGCATCAGATGAGGCCACATCAATCTCATTAGGAGAGCAGGGATGGATATCTCACCATGTGTGCTGGGAATTGGATTTGCATAATAGCCACATTGATGAGTTGGACCGGCCCTATGAAAAGGATTATGGTGATTGTAATAACCATGGCACGCATTTGAACTATGCGCCACAATTGCGTGCAAATTAGCTGCTGGACACAGGTACAAGCAAACCCATCATTCCCTAACTGATGTATTTATTTATTTATTTGAGGTTTTGTTTTCATGTTTGGTTGGAAAGGGAATTCATGGAAGAACAGGAGGGTTGATGTTTATGTTTGGTTTAAGGGCCAGTGTGTCTTACAGCGAGCTGATTATGAAATATCAGAATGTAATAAAAGGTGTAGTATGAAAGCTGTGCTGTTTATATTTACAGTTGAAGTTGAATTACTAGCCCCCCTGTATACAGTATGTTTTCCCAATTTCTGTTTAATGGAGAGAAGATTTTTTCAACACATTTCTAAACATAATAACTATTTTTAAAGCTTTATTAACTAAGTTTTAATAACTAATTTCCAATAACTGAAGAAAACAAAATTCAAAGGAGGGCTCATAATTTTGACTTCAACCATATGTGTTTGTGTATGACCTGAACTCATATGTGGAGTGGGAGAAGTGTTTTAGAATTGCATGAGTATATGAATAAAACCAAATATAACGCATGAATTGTACATTACTATTATAATTGTGCTTTGGTTATGGTTATGGTTTCTGATTATTCTCTGGAAGCACTGCATGACTGCATTGTATTTTTGTATATTTGTAGCAGTCCTATTCTGAGGCAGGCAGTCAGCATCCACTCATTAAAGTGTCTTGGCCAGCTAACAGAGCGTAGAGCATAGGGGGGGCCGTGTGTGTGCTTTCACTAATGAGACAGAACAGACGTCCACTGCCAGCCTTCCAGAGGGGATAGGAGGACAAAATCAGTGCTCAGAGGACGCAGGAGCATGCAGGAGACTGACACTCACATGGAGTCCTAACAACAAACTGGCAAAATCTGCTTTAACCTTGAACAACCTGAAACTTAGCTCGGGCATGTGTGGGCTGGGACATCAAATATCATCAATTTATCTTCATTACACAAATAAAGCTGCCTGAATTGACTGCAAATTAATTGAAAGTGACAAAGACAAACATTTTGATTTCAAAATACATGTTTTTGAATTTTCATACATCAAATAAGCCTATAAATGCAACTGTATAGATCAACATTGGAGAAAATGGCTGTCCATAATGACATGAGAAATACACTACCTGAAAAAAGTCATGTTGCCTATCCAAGTTTTAGGAACAACAAATAATAACTTGCCTTCTAGTTGATCATTTGGTATCAGAAGTGGCTGATATGAAAGGCAAAGGCCTAGATTACGCTGATTTTATATATATATATATATATATATATATATATATATATATATATATATATATATATATATAAAGATCATGCCTTTATTTTTCATTAGGACAGTAAGGTCTGACTTTACTTAGACAAGTCTTGTCACTGAACAGTAATAATGTACAGTATAAAATATAAAATCATGTTGCAGTGGAATAAGAATTAATATTGTGCATGACTCCCATAAGCTTGGAGGCCTGCATCTATACATTTCTGCAATGAGATGTATGAATAAAGTCATCTGTAATGACAAAGTAAGCGTTCTTGCAGGACTCTTAGAGTTCATCAAGATTCTTGAATTCATCTTTAATGCCTCCTCCTTCATTTTATCCCAGTGTTTAACAATGTACATGCCTGGTGACTGGGCTGGCCAATCCTTGTGAACCTTCACCTTTTTTGCTTTGAGGAACTTTGATGTGAAGGCTGAAGTTTGAGAAGGAGCGTTATCCTGCTGAAGAATTTTCCGTCTCCTGTGGTTTGTAATGTAATGGGCAGCACAAATGTCTTGATACTTCAGGCTATTGATATTGCCATCCACTTTGCAGCTCTCTCATACACCCCCATACTGAATGTAACCACAAACCATGATTTTTCCTTCACCAAATTTGACTGATTTCTGTGAGAATCTTGGGTCCATGCAGGTTCGAATATGTTTTCTGCAGTATTTGTGATGATTGGGATGCAGCTCAACAGATGATCCATAAAAAATATAGAAGTCAAGTTAATTTTTTATCGTGCTTACAACTGGGATAGACGACAAGACTTTTGTCAGGTAGTGTACATATTCAACAATCTAAAAAAAATATATTTATTTTTATATATTTAAAATATATTACAGTTAGAGCCTACATTGTTTATACGCATTTCATATATCAGCATTGGGTGTAAAATTAAAAGCAACTAAATTAAACTTTTTTGCTGACAATGAATTAAGGGATTACTTAAAATTTTTAGACAATTTAATTACAGCTGCTTTTACATGAGTTCCACACAAACAATGTGCTGGGACAACATAAAGAAATTAAGTTAACTCATTAATTTTTACTAATTTAAGTGGATTAAACATAAAATAGTAGAGTGGCTCCCCAAAAACCTCAAGAATTGTGTTGTTTCAGCTCACTTTAAATAAGTATTTACCTCTTCAATTCAGAAAGGCAATCATGTTTTTTTATACAAATATATTTTGCCTAATAACTTTTTTGTAACCAAAGAATATATATTTTCTTACTGTGTGTGTGTGTATGTGTGCTTATGAATTACTTCAAAAGCACACACACAAACACAGTAAATTTACATTAATAGAATAAATTCATAGAATTCGTTTGCATCCTGTTTACAGAAGGATGAACAGCATGCAAATTGGGAAAACAAGTGTGTTTAAACCTCTTCTTTGAAACTTAACACCTGAACAAACACGCTTTACAAACAACACAAAAAGCAGAGAGTGCAAATAAACATTAAAAAAGCAAGAACTACAGCTTAATGTCACTTCAGAGGACAGAACAAGAACACATAATGTTGATCAACTGTGAAAAACCAGCTACAATGAGAAACGCAAGCATACTGTAAATACACAAAAGCAGGTGCAGGTGAACACAATAGAACAAGCACAGGGTCACACATAAATACACACACAGATAGTAAAACGCATCTGACAGAATAGCTGCATATGATGAAAGCAGCTCTCTGCCTGTGGGATTGCATGAGATCATATCAACCGCAGATGTTAATTATGTTCTTATGGAAATGTTCTGCTTCCTGTTCAACACACAGCTGACCATCTCATGCATCTCTTATTTCCTGAGTTCACTTTAAGTTTTGCTGGCCAGGTGTAATGTGATCAAGCACAAGAATATAAAAAATATCTGTTCCGTGCAAATCTGTGTTCATTAACAAGGCACAACCTTGGCAAACAATGCATGACTGCATAATTAGATGGTTGCTTGCTATTATTTGTCACATCATGTTGGTTATACAGACTAAAATGTCACCCGATTCAAATGTTATCATTCAATTGAATGGGTATTATAACCATGTGGATGGATGATTACAGCGTTCTGAGCCTACTAGTAAGTGCAGAAGGCCCATATTTATCAGCTAATAACGCCCATTCAGTCAAGTGATAACGTTCGAATCGGCTGAAAATACACTAGTGTCAGCTTTGTCAACTGCTAATCCTGTCAGCCCTTTTACTCTTTAGTTCGATCAACCTGTTTTTAGTTTAGTCAAGTTGACTAAACTAAAAAAGTGTTGACTAAACTCACTCAAAAGTGTTCTTGGGGTTTCGTATGATTACAGTTGAACCACTTAAGCAAGATTATAATAGGTGTGGACTTTTTATTAGTTTTATTTTTTATTTCATTTTGACTTTTTGTTTTCAATTTAATATTTTTGTGTTCAGAGGACACACTAACACTACAATCTAGATCCTCAAATTCAAATATAACAGTCTACAAGATAGCAGGCCTAAGTACAATATGTGTGCAAGGCTGCTTCTGAGGTTAAATGCACAGTAGAGTTGGGAATGATCAAAGCTCTCAGATTTCATCAAAAATGAAATTAATTAATTCCTGTTAACAATAATTTTAAAAAAGCAGTTACATGAATGTTTTTCTTTTAATATGCCAACAAAAAAGTGTTGTCTCACAGAAGTTGCAAAAATAAATAATATGAATGTTTTGATTTGGTTTGGATTTATTAGTTCCTCACTGACAAGCTTTGATGACAGATGCTTTCAAAACGACTTGTGAAAGAACCCAGATATGATCTAGGATACTTTGCTCTAAGCAGAATATCTCAAGATGAGATCGCTAAACTCCGGCTTAGCTTTCACAGTGTGCAAGATTGCCAGACAACAAAGTTTAAGAAAGAAAATGCAGTCTTTTCCTTACCACTGTATTGCACTCTACCTCTCAATGATACTCCCTACCCCCCTTGAAAGTCAAGTTATTTAATTTTCTTTTCTTTATATAGCACCAGATCATAACAGAAATGATTCAAGGTGCCTTCCTACAAAACAGTACTTTGTCCTTTTAATAAACAAACAAAATGCCCTCACGCTATTCATCTTATTTACATGAGAGCTTGTCGTTTCTGTTTGCTCTCTCCTTTGTATATCACGTGTGAGGAAATTCCACTCTGACGCACGCTCTCACACAGGTAAGCACACTCCCATTTGTGCGGAGTGAGGAGTGATTGTGCGTCGTAAAATATGTTGCATCAACAAGATGGAAATGGTGCTGCGCTTAACATCCATTGTGTGGCCTGTGTCATGTGACATTAATTGCATTATTAATGCATTTAGCCAAAGTCACTTTTAACTAGGCTATGTGTGTTTTATTAATTGCAAAACTTCTAAGAGATGCCACAGATTCACATCTCATAATAATGTCATCATATTGTCATCATATATGAGAGAGAGTGCGCTCTCTCTCATACACAAACACACACAAACACACACACAAACACACACACACACACACACACACACACACACACACACACACACACACACACACACACACACACACACACACACACACACACACACACACACACACACACACACACACACACACACACACACACACTAACACACACACACACACACACACACACACACACATCAATTCAACAACGTATTCAAATAGCCATCAAAAAACAAAACAAAAAAAAATTTCGTTTCAAAATGGTTATGGTCTGTATGGTCAGACGAAATATAATAGAAATTGTGTCCAATGTTTTTTTTTTTAATTTTAGTCTACTTGATACATCTTAAATGGCCTAGCTGATTGGTATGTATTGGCTGATTTGATATGTAATAGAGCTGCGCTATTAATCGAAATTAAATCGTAATCGCAATTTGAAATGTTAGGATTAGCAAATCACAAGAGGCTGCGATATGAAATATACATGTATAATTTAATTTCCCATGCCCAGAGCAAAGGCATGACTGCTGTCTGTGTGTGTCAAGTCTTACAAGCCAATTGAGTGAGCAGGCTTTTTTTCTGCGAGAAATTAGGAGCGATTAGGAGAAAAGAGCCCATAAAACATCATAAAATGTAATTTTAGCAAGATTTGACATATTTAGCCATATCAATTTTATTTTGATTCATCATTCAGCCCTATAAAAAAAAAAAAAAAAAAAAAAATGACTGACCAACTAAACACAACTTTGGACTGGTCTTGTGAAAAATATTTACCAAAATACCAATTTGGTACTGTATTTTTAAAGACATCCATTTCCCCACTAACATTTGAATCCTGTTGAATCTTCCTGCATTCAATATGATGGGCTACACAATGACCAATCAGGGGTGTATAAGAACCCACTCAACAGTGCTCAAAAAGCAGGCAGGAAATTATAGAATCAGCACATTTTCAGTACCAATTGGTATCAATGTCGGTACTATTGACAACACTACCTTGAAGCAGTTTAAACTAGACCATCAAACCACCTTAAGGAGCTTATTTACAACTATCTCATCCCAAGGACAAATTAAATTTATCAAAAGTGACAATGCTTACGACAAAACCAATTGCCTAATGTGGTTATTTTGATCTTTCTATTCACCAAAAAACACAAAAAGTATATAGTTTCCACAAAAAACAAAAAAAACAAACAAAAAAAAACTATGCAGCACTGTATTCAATGCTAATGCTAATAATAATGCTAATAATAATGCTAATAATAATAATAATAATAATAATAATAATTTTTCTTCAGCCATAAATCAGAATTTTACAAAGACTTCAAATGATAACACGACACTAAAGTAATTCAGTAAACTGGAGTAATTCAGCTTTGCTATTCCAGGAATACCATTACAAAAGAATATGCAAGAGATACACAAAGTGTTAGTGAAATAAAGCAGTAGGAAGTGGAGGAATGTTTAAGAATAAGTGAGTTTTTTTTTTTTACCGGAGGGTGCTGCTGCTGGAGCTGCTACTGCGGCTGATGCTGCTGCCGTCGGCTGGTTGGTTGGAGATGTCTCCTGGCTCAGCTTCTTCTTGGCCTCCTGCACTGGATTCTCAAACTGAGTCTTCTGATTGATGTGGCTGAAGAAAAGAGTGTGATGGTCAGTGCAATGACACACACACACACACACACACACACATGCAAAGCATAGACCTGCAGCGATGCTTATCTGCTTATGCAAAAAAAAAAAAAAAAAAAAAAACCTTTGTGAATATAAGGAACAAATGCATATTAGAAAAGGCACTGTGCGTATGCGTCTCTTCTTGTTTATGGTCAGCTACTGTACACATGCTGTACTTTTTGCTGTTCCACAGACACAAAAATGAATGAACAGAAAATATACAACATACAGAGACTGAAACTTGAACAATGTGAACTGATTTGACACAGAGAAACTGTCATAAAGTGTAACCAAATGCTCAGTTTTCCTAATCAGTTCATCGTATAAAATTAGAATGAAGAAGTCACGACAACATGTGTTTTCCATTCATTCATTCATTCATTCATTCATTCATTCATTCATTCATTCTTTTTCTTTTTCGGCTTAATCCCCTTATTAATCTGGGGTCCCCACAGTGGAATGAATCACCAACTTATCCAGCATATGTTTTACGCACGCATATGTTAGCAGATGCCCTTCCAGCTGCAACCCATCTCTGGGAAAAATCCATTCACACTCATAAACTACAGACAATTTATCTTCCTCAATTCACATGTAGCGCAAATCTTTGGACTGTGGGGGAAACCTGAAATCAGAAACCAGAAAACGCCAACTGACCCAGCCGAGGCTTGAACCTTCTTGCTGTGAGGTAACAGCACTACCTACTGCAACACCGCGTCACCCTATATGTGTTTTCATCATACTTAATCATAATAAAATATCCATGCTTCAACTTATTTTTTAAAGGTACAGCTGGTTTAATGCAATAAAACACACAAACCACAATCATTTTGTTAGAAAAGAGGATAGAATTTATGGAGGACCAGGAGTGCTGGTTAAAAATGAAATGATGATTATTAAAATTTGTGAATAAATAAATCACAATTTAAATTAATGACAATTTATGGACAAATAAATAGACATTTTTAAATGTCATTTAATAAGTTTTTTACATTAGTTTATTTACAATTTTTTTTTTTATTTAATACATTAACTGCATATATTTTGAGGTTAAAACAAATTGTTCTTACATCTATGAGGTGGCAAATCTAAATACATCCATACATTCCACAAGAAAAGCTTTCACAAAAGAACTTATGTGGGCACTGAACAAAATCTGCAAAAAATAAAGCTGTTTCACAATAAGTAACGACATTTTGATTAAATATTACTAAGGCAAATTATTTAGACAAACTCTTTTCCCTTTGGAATACCCACACAGAGATGAATAAGTCACTATAAAAACTAAGAGACAACATTAAGGAAGTCAATACATACAGTTACTGTGCTGACCTCAGAATTGATCTTATTTTAATAAGGACGTACTTACTGGAATGCAACTCCAAAAGCATTAAGAACATATTCATATGACTTTCTAAAATGATCAAAAACGTTTCTCAATCGAATGGTCGCACGGAAAAGCACTATTTTAAACTCATCTCTTATTGCTGTACACGCTCCTCCACAAGCGTTGCATTCATTGTTTGTTAGCTGCCGAAATGAATCAATATTACCTTGGCAAAAAGCCTTCCGGTGAAGCTTTCCTCAGCAGAGTTTGTTCTGAAGTGCAGAACTGTGTTGTTTTGTATGAACACACAGCCCTTTCTCTCTACAGGTTGCACGTAAAGTGACAAAAGCAACTCGTCTGCGTTGTGCGATTCTGCTTTAACAGTTGTACCCGACGGTGTTTTTTTTTTAGGCTTTAAACAGATACAGATTCCTTGCTAAACCGGTTGGAGTGCTGTGAATTTGCTAAACAAAGGTACTGTTTGTGCCTGTATCATGCTGGGACACATCCACCTGATCCACAGAGAGTGAGAGACTGAGTGCTCTCGTCTGATGTCCTGCTCCTGGTAATTCAGGCAGGGTGTAATAAGGCATTCAAATCAAAAATAAAACTTTATCGCAAAAATATCCTGGCGCAACAGGAACTGACCTTACACAAAATAAACATCAAATCCTGTGTCCGCTTCCGAAAGTCCTCAGGTGTTCTTCCAACAACTTCAATATCTCACAATGCTTTTTTGAGAGTAGAAAATGAGCAAGTCCAGCCAATATGATGAGCAGAAGATAATGATATGAGCAGTTTACCATTTTAGAAACATACTATTTTAAATCTAATCTATGGAGTTTAATTTTAAGATTTAAAACTAATAGTATTATGTAAATTACTACACAACACAACTTGTAGCATTATAAAATAATGCAATAACAGCATTATAGTATAATACAATAATCTTTATTTTATTATAATACGTATCATAATATATATAAGTATTATAATACTTACCATTATATAACAGATCTATGCAAAACCAACAATTTACTACATTTTATTTAAATCTTTAATACACTGTCTTTATTGATTAAAAAAAAAAAAAAAAAAAAAAAAAAAAAAAATATATATATATATATATATATATATATATATATATATATATATATATATATATATATATACAGTTGAAGTCAGAATTATTAGCCCCCCTTTGATTTTCTTTTTCTTTTTTAAATATTTCGCATAAGATGTTTAAAAGAGCAAGGAAATTTTCACAGTATGTCTGATAATATTTTTTCTTTTGGAGAAAGTCTTTTTTGTTTTATTTTGGCTAGAATAAAAGCAGTTTTAATTTTTTTAAATACCATTTTAAGGACAAAATTATTAGCCCCTTTAAGCTAAATTTTTTTCGACAGTCTACAGAACAAACAACGTTATACAATAACTTGCCTAATTACCCTAACCTGCCTAGTTAACCTAATTAACCTAGTTAAGCCTTTAAATGTCACTTTAAGCTGTATAGAAGTGTCTTGAAAAATATCTAGTCAAATATTATTTACTGTCATCATGACAAAAATAAAACAAGTCAGTTATTAGAAATGAGATATTAAAACTATTATGTTTAGAAATGTGTTGAAGAAATCTGCTCTCCGTTAAACAGAATATATATATATATATATATATATATATATATATATATATATATATATATATATATATATATATATATATATATATATATATATATATATATATATATATATATATATATATATATATATATATATATATGGCGCCATGGCGCATTTGCTATCTACATGGTGGACTTTGTAAGGACTTTGTACAAGACTTTGTATGTTTGTAAACAGACCATCTGCAGCGTGAGAATGAGCCTCCTCATTCTTTCACTCTCTCTTGTGGCCTATATAATAATTTTTTTTTTATTGAGCACAAAGATTTGTTTCAAAACTATTTCTAAATTCAGTTCTAATTTCCAGCAAAAAAATAAAAAATAAAAATCACCAGTTATGAGGAAGCCTGTTAAAAAAACTGAGTTATATCCAAATACACATGCTATGCCCCATATGTTCCAAAACCTGACAAATGGGCAAATCTAAGATTGTTTTTAATAAAACAAATATAAATATGCTTTTGATAAATAATAATACTAATAATAATAACATTAAACAAAAGCAAATTGTCATGAATAAACTGAAAAACATGAAGAAGGCATTTAGGCAGTGCTTTTTATATTTATGTAGAAAATAATAATTTTTGTAATATTTTAATCCTTTTTCATTTGTAAAGATATTGGCGTATTGCTGTACATCCTGTGTGTATTAAGCAATATTTAAGCGAGGTGCACTACTAACGCGCTCTGCATTGGACTTTAGACCTCCTCTTAGCTGGTCTATTTTAGTTCCTCAAAATAGCAACGTACCAGCAATGCGCCTTAACACACCTCCTTTTTTAGACTAGAACGCCTATGGGTGCACATATGAGTGCAAATGCATTTGCTATTTAAACAGCATGGTGCAAAACGTCAAAATGACACTTGTGTCCAGCTGAAACTAGCAAATAACAATTGCGCCGCATTGCGCTGGGTGTATAATAGCGCCCTATAACTCAAAATACCATCAAAATTACATGTTTTGTAGAAATTCAAGACAATTTTACAATGTGTGGACAGTTGTGATTCTTTGTTGTATTGTATTTTATTTTATTTTTTTATCTAATTGCTAAAAAAATATATCCTGTCTATTACATTCTACATAATTGTATATGTATATTCCCAATAAATTTAAATAAATGCTCATTTTCAAAGTGTTTTGGATTTTCACAATATCAAGTCTTACAATCTAAATCCTGAATATAATGCTTTGTGTTGTGGCTCGGCATAATGAAGTTATTTGCATAAATCAATCTCAAGTAAACTGCATTAATTTATTTCCTCTGTTTAAAAATGAGGGTTACAACCCCGTTATGCTATTATTGGGGTTTTTCTCCCAAATAAGCAAAACAAAACAAAAGAACTTGACAAAAAAAAAAAAAAGAAACAAACAGCAAAACAACCACTAGCCTAACCCAAAAAAAAAAACAGCAACGGAAAACTTCAGCATACAGCAAACCAAGACGCACACGGCAAACGAAACTGCATCCATCCATCATTCCTACCAGACCATAACCAATATGATCATACTCACTCCACGTAATAAGTCCCGTACTGCGGGTCCTCAATCTTCTCCCAGCCATATGGAAGCTCTGCGGAGAATCAGACAGGCATATCAGAGACAGCTTGAACAGATGCAAATCACCCATGGGGGCTTGAATTCCTGACAGCGAAATTTCTGAGAAGCCGAACACCAAACAGGTCAGGATTAGCAGGCATATTTGTCCAGAGAGGAGATCAGAAGGCTGAGCGTGGGGAAAAGCAGGAGGGGGTCTCAGGTATTAGTGAGCTGTACGGAAAATGACTTCTTATCTTTCCTTGTGATGTGAGAGGTGTGTGGAGCCGCTATGCTGACATGGACATAGAGTGCACAGTATAAACGACTACAAGCCCTTTTATCCATTTCTCAGTGAATATAGACAATACATTTTAGTGTATTTAAACAAAACAGTTGTTTATTAAAATAAGAATGTTGTCACCCCAATATCATGACACTCAAAAAAGAGAGACCGATAGTGTGACTTGATTTAATTATGACACATTTGAATTGTGTTACTTCAACTTATTTGAATTATGTAATTTCAACTTATTTTAAGCAAATAAAACCCATGAGCAAAATTAATTTTGATCCATTTATGTCTAATAACTCTCATTTGAATTACCCTGGCCTGTGAACACAGCTTACTCTTCAGAAGCCAGCTCATTTCAAATCAATTGGAATTTGATGTTATTTATTGCAGCTCAAACTGCATCTGCTACAATAATGTCTACACAGTTAGCTGAGCCTGATCTCAGAACTAGCTATGACTCATTGAGCGATGAACCAAACAATATAATTGGTATTTAAGCTGTCAACACCCAAAGCATGAGTGAATGCTACTCTAGTGCAAGGTGGTAACCTCAAAACTCACGACACTACATGAAACTGTTCAAAATCTATAAACTAAGTGAATATTAAACTCTAACATTCTTTTTCTCAACTTAATTACCAAAGATTACTTTTATTGCCAACATTGCCCCCTCTTAAGCCACTTTTTAGCCCGCGACCACCAAAGTAGCAGTGCCAGTGACTCATGACTAGGCCCACACGGAATCTGCGCATGCATTTCCACAGATTTTTGCCCATCATTGAGTCTATAGGTTTTTACTGGTGTAAATGTTTGTAAAATTATTTTTATTCATTTTATTTTATTAATTTCAGTAGTATTATTGACTAATGTGTAAATGTTTATATGACTTATTTACAGTACAGATTGTAAAGTAATATTTTCTGTCCTTTAGTAGATCTATTATATGGGAGAC
Organism: Danio rerio; assembly: GCF_052040795.2. NCBI lineage: Eukaryota > Metazoa > Chordata > Actinopteri > Cypriniformes > Danionidae > Danio > Danio rerio. Next base: position 29,280,130 of record NC_141043.1, read on the forward strand.
TTACTTTGTTTATCAAAAAAGTGGATCTAATTGGGTTTGTACTGTAAACATTAAATAAAAGGTGAAAAGGTACTGATTTTAGATTAATATATTAAGGTTTTAGTTATGATACTCCCCAAATCATTCTGCATAAATCTGCAGATTTTTTTTTACAAAATTTTGTGCAGAAATAGCAAAAAATGTCCACAGATTCCGTGTGGCCCTACTTATGACCTCTAATATTCTCTAAGGTGGTTATAAATATATAAACCTTGCACACAAAGATGAACACATACCAATTGGCCCAAGTTTATTCATTATTTAATTTCAGAGAACGCCACTCCGAGACCATCCTTCATCTTTACTTGTGCCCTTTTTTTTATGTGCATGAGTGCCTTAAAGGTGTCAGAAAGTTTAACCTGATGCCATAAAGTCAATGTGCTGCATCTAACGCTATTGCTGTGTCTTTAATATAATGTAATCACCCCAAACACTGAAATGCTGATGGCTTCTATTTGAATGTTGTTTTATAATGTTTATTATTTACATGTTAGCAATTCAATTCATGTTTATTTCTATAGCACTTCTACAATGTAGATTGTGTCAAAGCAGCTTAACATAGAAGTTCTAGTAAACTGAAACTGCGTGAATCCAGTTTTTAGAGTTGAAGTTCAGTTTAGTTCAGTTCAGCATGGTTTAAATGTCACTGCAGAAAGTCCAAACACTGAAGAGCAAATCCATCAATGCACAGCTCCACATGTCCAAACCAAACAAGCCAGTGGTGACAATGTTACTATTAACAAATATTTTGTTCCTCAGTAGGTTATGGATAAAATATGATAATTCTAATAGTAAAAAAAAAAAAGAATTTTATTTATAAAAATCGCCAAGCAAGCCCATATCATAGTCCCGCAATCCCCTGAGGGGGTCCAACCCACACTTTGGGAAACACTGCACTAACCAGTAGTTACACCAACACAATTTCTTTATGTCTTCCCAACTCAAAACAATTAAAACAAGTTAACAATGTTTTACAAATATAAGTGGGCTGAACTGAATTAAAAGAATTGTGTAGTTTCAGCTCATTTTAAGCAAGTAGTTTGAACAAGCAGCAACAATCCTCTTGATTGTAGAAATAGAAAGATAATACATTTTAATTCAAAAAATCAGTTTCTCTTTATTTTTCCGTTTTATTACAATTTAATTTGTATTAATTCATACTAATATTTAAATAAAATCTAATAACTAATATATAAATGTGGATGTACTCTTTTTTGGACCATGATCTTTAGATTATGGGTTATTTAGATTAGATTTAGATTAGTTCAGCTAAGATTATTATTAGATTGATTAAATGAGTTGTTTTGGCTTTGATATACTGTAAAAATATTGACAATTGATAAATTATTAGGTGATTGATAATTATTATTAGATGATTGATAAATTATTAGGTAACTTGATGCACAATTTTATTTTTTATTTTTTATTTTTTTGACTTGGCTCAAGTTTTAACCCATGTGCTGCATTTGACTCAATTTAAGTCGAGTTAACTCAAAAGGCTCTGCAGCAAGCTGCCATACAATTTTAAGTTGAGTCAACTTTTTTTTTACAGTGTACGGACTAATTTAATATATTCTTACAGGGTTTCTGCGGGTTTCCTAAGTCAAATTTAAGACTTTTTAAGACCATTATGAATTAAATTTTAGAGTTATACTGGGCTAAACACTCATGTTTTTTTGTAATGGCCCAGTTATTTCAGTAAATAGTTTTTGTATTAATGGAAAATTATATAGTTAGTTTAGTTTAGTTTAAAACTTTATTAATCCCCTTGGGGCACTTCATTCTGACATGGTGGTGCTCCACACATATAACAAAAATAACACACTTAACACAATAAACACCAACACTTAATTTCAAGCACACGCACGCATGCACGCACACACACACACACACACACATGCACGCATGCACACACAAACACAAAAAAATCTATAACAATAATAAATAATAATTACTAATATAGAGTCATGTGTTGCTTTAGTTTTCTTTCCCTGATTAGGAAATTAGGGTCTAACAGCTGTGATTTGTATCTCTTTGCGATAAAAACAAATATATGTTGGGTAGCTTTACTTAGACATAGAAAAATTAAGACCTGTTTAGCATGATTTAAGGCCTACAACAAAATATTTAAGTGAATTTAAAGCCAAAAATTTTGTTTTTCAAATGTAAGACTTTTTAAGACCTCATGGACACCCTGTATATAATACACAAACTTTATTATACGGCAAAGAAAAATAATAATTTAAAAGAGAGATTTGTAAGGGGTGTCCTATTTATGCTGGGCACTGTACGTGGCCATTGCAGAAAGCTGGTTTAAAATGACACATTGATG